>NC_022010.1:59811359-59823954 GCF_000317375.1 Microtus ochrogaster
AAATTATATTTGTTTTATATGTGTATGTACCCACTCATGCATGCATGTACATGCCACAGCATGTGTGTGGACATGAGAGGACAATTTGTAAAAATCGGTCTTTCCTTCAACCACGTGGAGCCTGGAAATTGAATCCAGATACTCAGGTTTTGTAGTAATTACCTTTATTCATTGTACTAGCTCACAAGTGTGAGCCTTGTAACTCCGTGGGCTTGTGTGTGTGTGTGTGTGTGTGTGTGTGTGTGTGTGTGTGTGTGTGTGTGAGAGAGAGAGAGAGAGAGAGAGTCAGGGTCTCACTACAAAGCCCTGAATGGTCTAGAACTCACCCTTTAGACCAGGCTGGCCTCAATCTCGTAAAGATTCGCCTGTTACTGACTCTGGAGTGCTGGGATTAATGGAATGCACATTGTGCTTGGTTTAGTGGTCATTAGCTGACCTCAGACAGTGGTGTTTTTTGAGGATCCCCTTCTTGTTATTCTGCCTATTCCCCAGTGGTCTCTTTCTTGTGTGGACAAGTAGTTGTACTTGTCTATCTATTTAGATAAATTTTCTTCTTGCATGCAAATTGCATCATTTGTGTGCAGAAAATCCTGTTGGACTTAGTCTTTCACAGGATGGCCTCTGTAGGGTATCCTAGCTTGTTCTTATGTCTCAAGAAATTCCTTTCCACAAAGTCTGGAATGTAGGCAAAAGCTGACATTTCCTTGCTAAAAACAGTCATGTTCCTTATCTCTGGCATAAAGGAACATATGACTCATCTATTAACCTCTGCCTGAGATGCCTATTTATCATACAAAAGCAGACATATGCTGCTCCAAAACCTGTTCATAGAGTCCTGGCTCCTCTGCCCCCTACTCTGAAACCCCTGCCCCTGAGCTTCATATGCCCTCCCCACAACTTCTTTGATTTCCCACAAAATCTCACCCTTTCTGGCTATATTTTCTCTTGTTCTCTTGTTTCTCTTGGCTGCTGGCTGGCTCTGCTCCTGGATCTTTCCTGTTCTCTTCTCTTCTCTCCTCTCCCCTCTCTTCGTCTCCACCCCCTTCTCAAACAGTCTGGTTAGGATGCTGGCTATGTTCAGTCTGGACTCCTCCATGTGCCCCTGGCTGTGCTCTACCTCATATTCATAAAAAACTTTCTCCTGAACTCATACCTATAGGCAGCTGTGTCTTCATTTATTTTACTCAGTTCTTCAGGTTCACCTGCCCTTTATTGCTGCTGGCTGGGGGGCCAGCCTCCGTCAGTACAAGGCTCAAAGGGAATCCATGGAGTCCCTGTACTCAGATTTTTGTTTTTTCATCTGACAAGGTAACAGAAAAGATACTTACCTTCTTGATGGTTTCCTTCGGAGTTTTTCTTTATTCTTCTTCTGTATTCTCTATTCTATGACTTTATCCTTCCTCTAAGGCTTATATACCCCTACAAAAATCATTCAGGCAATATAGAAATTACAATGTGGTTACATTCTGTTTTCCAAGTGAATGATTATAATGAACATAGGTAAAAACATGTTTGTCACCGAAGAACCCACATAATTTACATCTAAGTGATTTATTATTGTAGATTAACAGGGTGTAAGCAAGCAAGGTATTTTTCTCAGCCAGTCTTTTTGTTGGCAGGTTGCATATTGGTTACAAAGAAAGGGACAATTATTTTATTATTTATCTCCGAAGGTAATCATATCAAAAAGCTTAGAAGAATCACAAATCTAAACTTTCATATATGAAAAAGAACCAGTAAGCTCTATTTAAATACTCAGGGTGCATACCTACACATCAACAGATTTTTTTTTATATATTAGAAAGATATGGGCACAAGGAATTAATCAGTGCCTATGGTTACCATCCTAGCACAGAAGGCACAACAGCTAATAATAATTGGGTTTTGGTTTCCTGACCTTAAAGAGTTCCTCACTCAACTCTATGCCTTTCTAAAACTTTAGATTGTCTTCTTGGGGTTTTCACCTCAAAGTTATGTCTCAATCTAACCTTAAGTCATTTTCAAAGTTTCTCCTGTGATGTACTCTAAAACCTGTGAACACATCTCCCAACATTGATATTTAAAGAATTTAGACTAGCTGGGCTACTTGGTCTTGTTTGTTTTTAATCACTAACCTAAGCAACAGTCTATATGCCTCATCAATGGAAACTGAGGATTTCTAGTTGTGTGACGTGTGACACTTGCTTGTTTTTTTCCTCTATAGCCTCTGTTTTATCAGAGGCAGGGGCAACAATTTATCCTACCCTTACCTATGTTAATTTTCCACTAAACTAACTTCTATCATCATCCCTTACTGTATTTATTAAAGACTCACAAGCAACAAAATCCTGTTTAAATGAACACTCTTATATAAAATTATTGCTTTAGTTAAATAGTAGAGCTGAAGAGGACATCGTCTTCATAATAATCCACAGGTAAAAAATGCCAAATAGTATGTGACATTTCCATGAGATGATAATACTGCATTAAGTGTAGTGAGGATCTCCCTGAGCTCATTCACACCATGCCAGATACCAGAGGAAGATGGCGCACCAGAAGCAAAAGACACTCTGGGTCTGTGTTCTTGTGGCCTTGCCTATCTGAGCTTTAACCATCAAGGCTTTGTTTCCTGGTGGGCCAGTGCCATCAAGTCAATTGCCATCTGTTGTTCCTCTGACATTGCCACCTGCCCTTCGTGTTCTGTGCCGCAAATTACTCCCCTTGGCTCAGTTTGCTTAGGAAGATGTTAGATGCCATCTGATTTTTGCCCTCTTCTGTCAGGTCCAAAAGACAATTCGGTTCCTCATCCTCCAAAAGGCATTCCAAATATCCAGAAATGAGCTTAACCTGTACTTCAGGAGGATTTCTGGTAGTTAGGTAAAAGTCAACATTCCTCAGGAACTTGTGAAACCACTTACCATCTGCCAAAAGGAGTCATTTCCCTTACCTCTGACAGAAGGGGACATATGGCTCTTCACTGACATATACCTTGGCTGCGTATTAAAACCCATCCTAGCATCCAGACTTCCTCAGCATCACAAGTACCTATTGTACATCTTAAAGTCTCCACCTAGGATGATGACTTCTCACCTCCAAAGGCTTCCCTCATCACAGATACCCATTTGTTCTCTTTGTAAACGCAAGGATTTCTTCCTGCCATTGCTAGTCTCACAATGTAATCTCTATTTCCTGATATTTTGTCTATAACAGATAACCCTGGCTATATCCCATGTCCAGTATTCTTGCCATGTTTAGTCTACTTCTTTCTTTCTTTGTTCTGGACTTTTCCAGATGCCTGTGGCTATTCCTTTCTCATATCTACTTTAAAACCTTTCCCTTAACCATACTGTGGAGCGGTCATGTCAGCAACTTCTTTACTGCACCCTCTCATACATCTTCATGATAATATCTCCATCTAATAACCCCCCTTTCTGCCATCTACTATAGACCTTGGGAATTTTACTCCTCTATGCTATTGCAGTGCATAGGGTATTGGGAGCGGCCTTTATGTTTTCCCCTGATATTTTGGCAACATTTTATTTATTTTTATGTATATGAGTGTTTGCCTGAATATAGTTGCATGTGCATCACATTTGTACAGTGCCCAAAGAGGGCAGAGGATAACATCAGACAGCACCTTCCTACACACCTGTGACTACAGTTATAGATGGCTTTAAGCCACCATGTGGATTAAATCCGGGTCCTCTGGAAAAACAGTTAAGTGCTCTTGACTGCTGAGCTATCTCTCCAGCCCCATTCTAATTTTTTTCTTTTTAAAATACAGTGTCAGAGCTGGAGAGATACCTTAGAAATCTGTTCTCATAGAAGATCCCAGAGCACAGACAGGAACACCCTCATCAGATGAGCATCTGTAACTCTAGTTCTAAGAGATTCTGACTCTCTCTTAGGGATTCATGGACATCAGAGCATGTAACTATTCATATACAGACACATAAATGTACACAAGAAAATCTTTTCTATTTCATTTGAAAGTAATATGCAATGAAATTACCTTGAGAGCCATGAGACAATGTGAAAACGAGGAAGAAAGAACACTGCTAGCAATGTCCCTTCATGTCTCATTCAAACCACTTAGTGAGTCTGTCAAAGAGAAGCAAAGAAGGCATGCTGTGAATTTTAAATGTGTAAAGAAATTAAAAGTTAGTGTAGTGTTTGATTTGAGAAGATTAAATTATTGTACTTTTGTACAAATAATATTTCTCTTATAAAACATTAAACCCGATGCCATCACAGTACAGCAGTACGGGAATTCTGAATATGTCATGGAAAAAATTAGACTATAATACAACTTTTAAATTCCATGATCTTTCTTTTAAAGCACACATAATTTGGCACATAAGGCCCTTGACAGGTCCATCACCACATGTACACTAGAATGTAGACTTTGTGGGCAGGCCTCACATCTGGAGCAGCGCACACTGTATGACAGCCTCTAGAAATGGCTGCTAATGAATAAACACTTGGTATTGATTACACAATGCTTCTCCAAATCATAGCTTTCTTGTTTAGAAAGTTTGCTACACATGACATATGTTACCTTTTTAGTAAAATATGTTAAAGCTATTTCATGTACTGATGATATTATGACTTTCATTATAATCACTATTCATAAAATATAGTCTAAGTGTCCAATATAGTACAAAAGAGGTAGCCATTAAGATCATAGTTTTCAAAAAACTTTTCAACACTCAAGGAAGTGGTAAATATGGATAACAAAATTCCTGCACACACAGTATCATGAGTGTATTTAATATGTATCTGTCTTTCTTTAGACTGAGATTATAGTTTTCACTTTTTAAGAAAGAACTCCTTGAAAGGAATGGTTATAATACATTGAAATGCTCTAAAGAAAACTTATAGGGAACAAATTTGAAGAAATGCTGTTACTGGAATATATTCTAAATCTGTGGAATGATTAACACTATCCTCAAAAACAATATCATATTTTTAAATTTATTCTTTCAAAATAAAACATAATAGGTTAATCATTGATTGTTTCATTTTTACAGTTTAAATATTAGAAAATGTGACTGAAATGATTAAATATACAACCTTGGAGGAAGATCTTATTAACATGAGTGTATATGTTCTATTATAGATACACTTACTTAAAAACTAGAAATAATTTAAAGCCTCCAATATGAAAATAAAACAAAAAGACAAATGTATGCATCTTGACAAAGTTATTGTCCTAGTAGTTTCCCCCAGACAGACCCCTGTTATCTTTGGTAAAGGAGAAAATACTGTAAAACAGTACTTGTTTTCAAAATAAGGTCTTCATGCATACTTATACATATATTTACATGTATATGTAAGGATAGAAGCCACATTGATTATTTCTAAAGACTTCAGACATTCCTAACTTTGTTTTCACTCTATCAGTAGGCCAATATAAAAAACACTTTTACTTTTGAAAGTCATTGAACAAACCTTAAAACTTAAGCACCACAAGGAAAAAAATTAACAAATTCATGATGTTTAAATGTAACATCCTAACATCCTGTTTCCATTTTCCCAAATTGGGACACCTTACTTCCAACTTCCCACTCTCATAATGACTCCAGCTTGGTACCCTCTATTGAAAGCTCTATCCTCTCCCTTTCCAGTCTCCAGTTGAGCTGAAGTTCTTAGTTCATTTGTAGTTATGATTAGTTTTTGATATTCCCTAATTCACTAATAGATGTGTCCCCTGTTTCTATTTCTTCTGTGGCTCTTATTCAAAGCTTTCTGCAGGTACATGCTTCTAATTCTAGGAATATGTCTCTACAATGATGTCCTTTCTCTACATCCTCATTGGGTTCACTCTCTTGCTACCAAATTATTTCTGAAAGAACAAATGATGAGCTTTTTAAAATAAAACCCAAATACCAATAAAACTTGCTAGAATAAACAAACTTTGTAATTTTGCAGGATGCAAAACCCACATATGAAACCTTGTAATCATTTTATAGAGTAACAGCATTGCTCAAAACAAAACAAAATAAAAACTAACCAACCAGAGTAGAAAGTAATGCCTTTCCAGAAAGTATCTCCAGAAAATAAAATGTTTAGATATCAATATAAATCAGGAAGTGAAAGACCTCTTCAATGAAAATTATAATACCCTAGTTAAAAGCAGTGAATACCCCATAAACAAATGGGAAGACATTCCATGTTCATAAATTGAAACAATCTTTATTATAAAATTTCCATAATACACAAAATAATAAATAAATTTAATACATTCCCATCAAAATTCCAGTTTCTTCCTACATGTAGAAAAAATATCACCAAATTCCATTCTGAACCACATAATATCTCAAATAACCCAAGTAACATTGAGTTTTACAATAACTCATGTCAAAATATGTTATGACACCATACAACTTCAGTCTGCATGATAACAAACATAGACATCTCAACAAGTTAATAAGTAAAAATATCATACGCTTTGACTCAGCAATCCTACTACTTAAGGAGCTGAAGTTGCAACAGTTGTGTGATAACACATCTGTACCTACATGTTCATTGCAACAATTCCTATAGTCATGACATCTATAATACATTCCTTAATCTCTATAATTGGAGGAAGCAACAAAGGTATTCTCAAGTTATATAGCTCTAATTTATGACAGTGGATAACAAAACAAGGCTGACTTACCTAGCCATTTCATGTAAATTAATCCAAGTAATTCTACCAGAGTTACTATGAACAAACCTGTGACTAGAAGGGGACCATATTTTGGTGGACACTCTGTAAAAACAAAGAAATTGTTTAGTATAAATGCATACAAACTGTTTAAAGAAATACATAATATCAAGTTTTAAGGATAGAAATTATTGTTGGAGATAAAAATTAAGTATATGTGCTGACTATAATTAAGTCAACCAATAAAATGATTCTGAATTGTTTTAAGGAAAAACACTTATATTTTCATAACATGCAAGTCAGGACGAATGGAAAATTCTGTCTCCAGACAGTGTGAGTCTTGTTTCTTTTAAAGTTCTGTGAATTGAGTCATGATAATTTGGATAGCTGGCAAAGAGCCATGAGGTACATGTCGACAATATTCTTGTACTGGTATTGAAAGCATGATCCCTACTGGAAGAAATATAATAGTAAAAGAAAGAAAATAATTGACCAACAAGTGCTAAACATTTGAAGAAATGTCATTGGTGTCAGTGATGTAAAATGCTGTGGGTGTTTGATACAGACAATTACAGAATGAAATATTCCCTTAGTGTACAATCTAGGATTTATTCAAATGGAGTTGCTAGTACACATCCATAGGAAAATATGTATGTTTGTCTATAGGAATTCTAATTATAGTCACAACAAAACTAAAAGCAAGATATTCTTCCTTAGGTGAACGTATTAAAAACGTTGTGTGTCCTTACAAATGTTCTGTACTCAAAAATAGTGAACTACGAAACTATGAAAAAGCATGGGGGAAAGAAACATATAGAAAAAGATTACATATGATATGTTTCTAAATAAAAAATTCTTAATAATGAAAAATTATCAGTGTTGCTAGAGATTTGTGAGTACAGAGAAATAAACAGGCAGGGACAAGGGATTTGGATCAGTGAAAGTATTCTATCTGACAAATACAGTGAGTAATATATCTCATATGTGTTGACCACAGAGGAAGAGGGAACCATAGTGTAATCTGTGGGTGATAGTCTTTAAACAGTGGTTCATCCATTAGAACAAATGTGTGGTCTGGTTGAGGTTAGTTGGGGACGATGTGGCATGAAATGCATATGAAAGTACATGAAGAGTATATGACACAATTCATGGAGACTCTGCAGTGCCCACTGAGCCTTGTTGTGAGCCCAAGGCATCTTTAAAAAGACAGAGTTTAATATAAAGAAAAAGAAAATTCAGATCTCTGTCCAAGAGAAATTTAAATTAAGTTTCAGAAAAACAGGACTCTTACCATTTATAGAAAAATATAGTCCTAACAGAGCGAGTGCAAAGCCCAATGCCTGAACGACTGTTAATATGATCATGGCATGAAGGGTCCTCCCAATAGCTACAAGAAAGAAAAGGGCAAAGCAGAAGCATGGTGAGAATGATGATAAAGCAGTATGATCTGCTTGCATTTGGTACAGTCAACAACAAGGCACTATAAGCAAGGACTGACTGTATAAGTTTGCATATGGCAAACATTTTCCCAGTGAGGTCACACTTTACAATAAGTGTTGACTTCAGATCACCACTCAGCAGACTTTCACTAACATTGTTTTCTGAAGAGGACTAAAAGCTTTAACTCTAAACTTGACAACAGCACTGCTTAAACTATATTTGTGTATCTTACGTTATAAATGACTGTTATGCATGGCTTCTTCACACAGACATAAAATTTCTTTGGGGAAGCCTTGGTGATTACACATATAATATTGGTTGTTATGTTTTTCAAGCATCTGTGGTTGTGAAATGGAACCTTTCTTGTGCATAACAATCCCAGAGAGACCTTATGACCCACAAAGTGACTTTTAAAACAAGTGTTTACATATTTTGTGTTGGGGGAAGCATGTATGTGTGTGGAAGTCAGAGGACAATATGTGGAAATCGCTCCTCTCTTTCTACTATGTAATTTCTGGGAACAAAACTCAGATTGTCAGGCTTGGTGGCAAACACTTTTACCTGCTATGACATCTCATTGGCCCAGATGTGACTTTTTAATAATAATATCAAAAGGATGTTAGTGGTTTACTTTTAAGCTATAAAAAGCAAATACTGTTTGTATTGTATACACATATTAAGATATATTTTCCCAACAACAATAATGACAACCAAGAAAAACCAAAGGAAACCCGAAACACCACACACACACACACACACACACACACACACACAAAATAGGTCCTCGTTTAGTGTCCTGATTTGTAAACTCATCTTGCAGAAACAGTCTTATTAATGAAGAGAATTGTGTAAAAGGGGTGGACTTGTAATTTGCTTTTAACTTCACTAGCCTGAAGTTCAGAACGTGAAAGCAATCTTGAGTTATTTTGTAGACCAAATATTCCAGACATGAAATCCTGAAATCTGATAGTAAAAATTTCCCCATTTTGGAGCTTATTCGATGTTGGATCCCCTAAGTAGAGTTGTTCAAGCAGTACAGTTTATGCAAATATCTTAAACTTGGAAATACAGTAATTCAAAATACTTCTGGTCTCAATTATGTCAGAAGGAAGGTACTTTAGCTGCATATATAAAAATAACATTTTTTTCAAAAACTCCCTTCAAGATCTAACATGTTAGAATCTGTCATTATGGGAAGTTGTCATTAGGAATAGCTTTGGAATGTTTTTCCAAGACAGAGTTTCTCTGTAGCTTTGGAGCCTTTGCTGGAACTAGCTCTGTAGACGTGACTGGCCTCCAACTCACAGACATCTGCCTGCCTCAGCCTCTCACATGCTGGGATTAAAGGTGTGCACCACCACCACCAGGCTGGAAATACTTTACCAAGTATTTGTATGAAATTGTATGAAAATCAGTACTAAAAATAAATGGAAAACATTCACTCCACTGGCTACTTTTTATAGTAACAAAAGGTACTAAATAGGTGTCTAGGGTATGAAAGTCATCAATGATTTTAACAAGATAGACCCTCATGCTACAGTTCCAACCTTAAATGTCAACATGTACCTACTGGGCAATAGTGGCACAACTTTTACGGGGTAACCCCTTTCTGATAGGATTTGAGATTTGCTCAGCAGGAGTATAATCCTGGTCAAAAGCTGCCTTGGAGTTCATAGACCTTAGGGTAGAAACTGTTACTGCTATTTTGCTAAATGATCATATTGCCAAATTGCCTTCTAAAGATTCATTTTTATGCCCAGTAGATCTGTGTTGCTTGCTACCTTTGTCAGGAAGTTTCTTTCTTCCTTGAGAAACAGTCAGGTGAGAGTAAAGAACTGGGTACTCAGCCCTAAATTGGGTGTCTTAATAGCCTACCACCACCAACAACTAGGGTCATAGAACATTTTGGAAGAGCTGGAAACAGTGTTAGAACCTGGTGATAGGAAGGGCCACCATGAATTGCTGTCTACTGCACATGCTACTTCTATTGCTTTCATGAACTCACAGCTGCTCTAGTCACCTGAGCAAGACCAGCAGAAGATCACACCCATCAAGAATCTGGCACAGATGGTGGTGTTCTCTAGGTTCCACTCCTTATTAAGGAATGCACTGACCACTGATTACTGCTGGGGGAAGGGGAACCATTCTCTTTTGAGGATATGGGCAATGTTGGGTTTCCCACACTCCAGTAGATGACCTCACATTCATGACTACATGGGTAACACTAACTGGATTTAGTGTTCTAGCATATTAAAGTAAAAAGACATGAAGTTGAGATGGGGACACGCTGGAGGGATATTGGAGCAGTGAGAGGAGGAATCGGGGGTGGTTATAACCACACTTCATTGTATCTGTGGGTCTATTCTCAAAATAAGGAACATAATTTTTAAAATAGGTTTTAAAGAAGGTTTTCCCTGAAGGCTTTCTTTTAAGTAAAATGGTAGTTAAAATCATACAAAAACATCAAATGCTTACCTGGCATAAACTTATGATACTGAAGAAATACAGGTATCACTAAAGGAATAACCAAGAAAATAATTCCATTGCTTTTCTTTTCTGAATAATTACCTGTTAACAAACAAAATTTTATTTTTCTATGTGTTGCTGCTATTTGGGAAGTTAATGTACTGAATTTATTAAGTGAATTACCCTGAATTCTGCAGTCATAAAGTATGAAATGTTTAACATATATTCTTCCAAATTTACAATGAGTCAACATTTTTCAACTACTTCAGACTCAAATGATTGATACAAATTTTAATGCTAGAGTCTCCTCACATGAAAACCTTTATTTTAACTGTTTAGCTGCCTTAAATATTCCATATAATAAACTTTCCCTTGCTGTCCACCGTCCATTCATTCTCAGTATTCAGCCTGTCCCCAAGCCAAATCACCAGCTCTTTCACATCGTCTTCTGAGTTCATCAGCTCCTCAGGCCCTCACCAGCCCTGGATGCAAACACAGCTGCCAAATCTGTGTTCTAAAGATCTGCCTGTGCCTCAGTCTCCCTAAGAGAAGGCAGTGGTGTCATGTGGTCTGCCTTTTAGTCCTAGCCTTTGCTCGCTGGAATATGCCCTCTGCTGTTATGTACCATTCACACTTCCGTCTCTCACCTCAATGACCACTTCAGAGAGACCTGACTCCCACGGGCATGCCCATTTCCACATCTCAGCCAGTCAAGCCTGCCTGCCTCCATAGTGGCTTGAATGGTGGTCATATACACATTCTTAACTTTCTGTCACCAAAACTATGACAAGAGGTAGAAGGAGGAATCTTAAACAGAGTTAAGCAATTGTCTTCAGTTTCTATGGCACTGTCCTTGTGAGGGAGGAAGGGAGCACAAACTGAACACAAAGAACCTGGTGAGGCAGATGATGGAAGAATAGAGAAGGGGGCTTCTCTGCCACAAGCTAAGCTGAGCATTGCCTGCAAACACTGGAAGTTACAAGAGGCAGGAAATAGAACATGCCCCACACTCCCACCAGAGCTTCATGAGGCAGCACGATGCTGAGCACAGAGCAATCATAGGCATAACGGGTCCAGATCCTGAGAAATCTTTCGTTCTTTGAGGCCACATAATTTTCCACAATCTGTTCTAACAGCTCTCGGGATCAATTTGCTCCCCTTTGGGATGTTCCTCACCTCAGCTGCACACATTCCAGCCCAGTCCCTGTGCATCTTACCTGGGATAAAAAGAAGGGCTCCAACAATGACAACCATGGTGAGCAATAGTCCCGAAGTAGCTAAAACAATCGTTTTCTTGTTAATAAGGTTGGGTTTATATTTTTGCACTTAAAAAAAGAGAGAAATAATTACATGAACTTAATCAGAAACGAAGGTATTTCTGCAGTAAATAAGGTGCAAAGACAATCTGATAATGCAGTGAAATTGGCAACCCTTGAATAAGGCTCCTATCAGATTAATCACACCTTTCATAAGGAATGGATAGATAGGGTCATGACAGTACATATGTATAGCAAATTGAATGTGAAGATGAAGTTACTTCTTACCTATTATAGAGGAAGTTGCAACAGTTTTCTTAACTAGAGCATTTTTAAGTTTCCATATTATTCTTTTTTGTGGGAGTGTCTCTATGCATGATTACATTAGAACTTTGATCAGAATCCCTAAAATTCACATAGTAATATCCCCCAGTTAGAGGCCACTCTAAGTGCCTTTTGATATTGTTAGTGTTTCCCAACAAGCAATGTCATTCCAGATTGACCACACAGTAGTGTGGAGTAGTGATTCACACAAGACTCATGGGCAGTAGCTAATTACTTAGCAATATAAAAAAAAAAGAAACATGTCCCATCCAATATAAAATTAGTAAAGCACAGAGAAATTTTGGAAATACATTTTGAAAAAGAACACTAAATATTGTGCTATTCATATCCTGGTAAAATCCTCATAGAGGAAAATGCCCAGAACTTACAACTAAGATATTGAAATAAACACTGCCAGAATTCAAGAGGATTTGTCATAGAAAAGAGTTCTCCTAACACAGGCTAATCCTCTTGGGCCTCT
>NC_022010.1:59824134-59830080 GCF_000317375.1 Microtus ochrogaster
GGAGTCCAGAAAGGCCAGAAGAGGACATTGCCTTTCCTGGAACTGGAGTTACAGATGGTTGTGAGCCAGCATGTGGGTTCTGGAAGCAGATCTGCAAGTGTTCTTCACTGTTGAGCCTTTTCTCACATACGTCTTCATAAACGTCAATGTTTCTGTATATTCTGTAACTTCTTTGAACCTTTCCTTTTGTCGCTTGCCTTGTCAAGCTTCTTTTCATGATATGGATCAAATGTGGTACCCATTTGTGAGGACCTAGAATACTAATGACTGGACCTATTCTTCTATGTCCATTTCCAGGACTTGGATTCCCACACACACTCACAGATTTAAAAAAAAAAAACTTTAAAAATATACTTATAGAGGAAATAGCTGATTGTAACTGAGAGCACTGAACAAAGGTTTTGTGGAAGAGGGAGAATCCACCCCTCTCAGTCATCCTGTGATTAAAAGGAAAAATAAAAATTTCCAGAATACAGCAACAACAAAATTCTAGACTATAGACTCTCAAGTTGCATGAAGCGGTTACGCAGGACAAACACCCAGTCACTCTGTGCCACTACCAATCAGTCTGGGAAAGAAAGGGAACAGATAAATATCCTACTCTATGAGGATTAAAAAAGTGAGCTGCTTCTGTTCCAAAATCCGAAGCACCCTCTCAGTCCACTAAGAGTTGAAGCCCAAGAGAACAACAGAATCATGAGAACAACTGGCCGTGCTGGTCTGAACTGGACCTCAGGAGAACAAGTGTTCTTAAGCCCAAACCACTGATACATGCATCCCAAGTCCTGGTGAATTGAGAATATCTACTTGGCTCAAGAAATACATGCTTGTGTTTGGCCACATCAGTAGCTCAAGTGTTGAGATAGACATGAGAAAAAGTTGGAACACATAGAACAAGTTGAAGAGGGGAGATAGCTGGATGACAAAGGTTTGAAGTGATGCCCCATACTGAAGGTTGGAAAACTCTCAAGTGAGCTTTTACCCCTCTTGATACTATGATAGTGACTCAAGCTAAGAGATAACTTTGAAAACACCACTGAGACACTGCATACTGGCCAAACAAGTTTGAATCGGAGACATAGGTGGCCAACTCTCACACCACCAGTGTTGAATCTAAGACAACTCATGGAGGAGAATAGATATTAACTAATGTTACAATATTTGTGTTTTTATTTCCTGTAGATATTCTTTTAAATCTTCCTGATTGTATGCTGTCTTAGTTTGCTTTCTATTGCTAGAATAAACTCCATGATCACAAGCAACATGGAGAGGAAAGAGATTGGTTTAGGTATAACTTTTGGTTCATCATGAAGAGAGGTTAGGGCAGGACTCCAAGGCAGTAAGCAACTCAAACAGAGGCCATGATAGAATGTTGCTTACTGGCTTGCTCTTCATGGTTTGGTTAACCTGATTTCTTATGAATCCCAGGATGAGCTGTCCAGGGGCGCTACCATCCCCAATTGACTGTGCCCTTCCACATCAATCACTAGTCATAAAATGCCACACAGACTTGTTTGCCTCCCAATCTGACAGAGGCATTTTCTCAACTCAGATTTTTTTTTCTTCCCAGATGATGCTGCACTGCATAGAGTTGACAAAATCTATTTAACATACATACATTTTCATTTTGCTTCTGTTTTTTAAAAGTATTGCTTAGTTAGGTTTTACGATGATTCTGCTTTTGGATCTATTCTATTGTGTTCTCTCTCCTATATTTTCATCTACAACCCATATACTCTGTCTCTTCTGCCTCCTTCTCTTTTTTTTTTCTTTCTCATACCCTCTTTACATACTTCTTGATTATGACTTACTCTTATATTTAATAATCTTAAATTCAACTCACCTCACAATATCTCAACTTCTCTGTTCTGGTTACTTTTCTTTCAATTTGACACAAGCTAGTATCATCTAGAAAGAGGAATCTTTACTTGAGAAAATGCCTCAGTCAGATAAGCTTGTGGGCAAGTCTATGCTTAGTTGGTAGCCAGAATCTTTGGGTACTAAATACAGTCTCCAGAACCTCATTGGAAGTATAATATTAATTTCAGAATCAAATTCAGTAGATTTTTTAAAAATTAATGATTAACTTGTGATGGCCCAGCTTTCTGAAGGGAGTAGTCCTGGACTGTATAAGAAAGCAGTCAGGAAAAAAAAAAAAAAACAACACGTTGGGAGCAAGCCAGCAAGTAACACTTCTACAGTTCTTTCCTCCAGGATCCTGCTTTGAGTTCTTGCCCTATTTTTCCTGATAGACCGTAAGCTGTAAGCTGAAATTAAACCTTTCCTCTTCAAGTTCCTTTTTGTGAGAGTGCTTTATCATAGCAGTAGGAAGCAATCTAGGACATCCCCTCCTCCTATTAACTTTTCCCTTATCTATTTTTTGCTACTGTTTTTATAATAATTCACAGTGTTAATCAGATTATTTTCTGTCTAGTCTTGCATCTAGTAATAATATCCTAGCAATCCCCCCTTACTATTCTGTTTCTTATTCTCTAAAAGTTACTGGAGTTGAAGGAAGTGATTGTTTTTAATTTACTATTATTGTATTTTCTTAGAGGGTTTATTAAAAATTATAGTTGATTCTGAAATTAATATTATACTTCCAGTGAGGTTCTGGAATTTAGTATTTAGTACCCAAAGATTCTGGCTCCTAACTAAATCCTGGGACTAAACTCAACTCCAATAGGACCTAGCAAAACTTAAATCATGCAAATACTTCAATACTGAAAAGCAATGTGTTATTTTATTTTTAAATTCAATCAGTGACCTAATCAAAGACATGTAAGTCCCAATGCAAACACACAAGTAGGAAGATAAACCAATTAAATCACATTTACTTATCATAACATTTGACAAGTAGACTTTAAGCTAAATAGTCAAAATAGATAAAGAAGGCAACTTCATGCTGTACAGGGACAGTTCATCAGAGAAATACTACAATTCTAAGTTTGTGTGCTAAACACCCACATGCTCGGTTACATAAAGCTAACACTGCTGGAAAGTACAGATAATAATGGATGATGACAGTAACCCAGTTTTCTCAGGAGATTGGCCTTCATCAGACAAACATCATCAAAGAAACATCATACTTAAATGACATTACAGATCAAACGGACTAATCAAATATCTACAGAATATGCTACCCAAAGACTGTCGAATACTCATTGTTCTCAGAAGTTCAGAAGGTAATGCTCTATAAAATAGGCCTTATTTTAGGACCAAAAGCAGCTCTTAACTAATACAAGAAAATTGAATGTCTTATATTCTATCTAATAACAGTGTAGTAAAACAAGAAATCATCAGCAAGGAGAATTACAGGAGATGTAAAAACTCATGGAGACAGAATAATGCAGGATTGAATAATGAATAAACTACTGAGGAAATTAAGGGGAGAAATTCCAAAGTTCTTAGAAATGAATGGTAATGAAAATGCAGCATATTAGAGCCTATAGAATACAACAAAAGCAGTTCTAAGAGGGAGCCAGATTAGTATAAAAATCTTAGAGCAAGAGAAATATAAATAAATACTAATGGATTACTTTGGGGTCTTAGAAAAATAAGAGTAAGCTCAGCCCAAATTAGAAGATGTAAGGAACCCAATACAATGGAAAATAAAAAAAAAACAAAACAAAAAATCATTTGAAGAATCAGCTGCTTTTGAAAAAAATTAAATTGAGACAGTCTCGGTAAAACTAATGAAAAGAAAGTGAGAAGATGAAATTTCATAAAATTAGAGATGAAAGGGGATCATTACAGATATGAATGAAATTCAGAAGTGTGCTTTGAAATCTATATCTCAAAAAATATAAAATCTCAAAAAGAAATGGGTAAATCTCTAGACACACATGACTTACCAAAATTAAATCAACAGGATGTAAATGAGAACTAGTGATAAAAAGGAAAAGGTTTTTGAAAGATGTTTTGAACAGATTAAACAGATCTATAGCTAATTGGGTATGTTGGCATATGCTTTTAAACTCAAACCTCTGGAGTCAGAGGCTGATGATCTCTATGAATTCAAAGACAACCTGGTTTACATGGTATCAGGCCAGGAAGGTTTACATAGAGAAACAAAAAAATTGCCTCTTGGAGTGTAATAGACCTTCAAAGAAATAACAGCAGTACTCCTTACATTATCCTATCAAATAGACAGGGAAGGGGAATACTAAACTCAGTTTGTGGAGTCAGGTTTATTCTGATACGAAAACAAGTTAAGGACACATTTATAGGTCAATCTCAGTGATGAACAAAACTGCAAAATTTTCTCAATAATGTTTTAGCAAACCAAACTCAACAACACATCAAAAATGTGTTTATTCACCATGATCAAATCTCAAAATCTCTAGGGTTACAATTATGCTTTAACAAGCCCAAGTCAATCAACAGAGTCATAGACTATGTTATGTAAATGTACCAATAGATTCAAAAAACTTTTGGTAAAAGTCCAACATCCCTTCATGGAAAAGGGAAACACAAAACAAAAAGGAGAATCTAAAAGAAGTATACATCATCATAATATAGGCTTTTCTCTCTCTCTCTCTCTCTCTCTCTCTCTCTCTCTCTCTCTCTCTCTAAATATATATATATATATCAATGTTATATTAATATATGTATATATACCCAATATTATATATATATATATGTATATATACAGCCAATATTATATTAACTGGAGAACTCAAAGCATTTTTCATAAAGTCAGGAGCAAGGTATGGGTGGCTGCTTTCTCCACTCTTATTTAGTTAGCTAGAATTAGTCTTGAAGTCTTAGCAAGAGAAAGAGGACAAGAGAAATGAAGTAAAAGGTTTCAGATAGGAAAGAAAGAAATCAAGCTGTCGGTTTGCAGGTGACACAGTTCTATACACATGATAGACAATATCCTATAGAATATAGTTGGAGCCTATAAACACTTTGAACAAAGTAACAAGATGGAAAACTATCACATAAAAATCAGTAGCCTGCATGAATGCCAATAAATAACTTGCTGATAAAAAAGGAAACAAATTCACCACTACCAGCTTAAAGAATCCTTGAGAACAAACCTAACAGGGGATGTAAAATACACCTGTAGTGAAAGTGTTAAAATACTCAAGACAGAAACTGAAGAAGTGATGTGATGGAAAGGCCTCCATGCACATGAAACAGGAGAATTTGTTAATTGCAAAACAGGAAACCTACAGATTCAAAGCAATTCTCACCAAAATTCCAATAATTTCCCCCTGCATGGTAGTAGAAAAATATTTTTTAAATTCACAAGAAACACAAAAGAAATCAGAGAGTTTAAAAAAAAAAAAACCTTCACCAAAAAGCACAATGCTGATTTCAACTTACACTTCAGATTCACTGTAAAACAAAATAGCATGGCAATTAAATAAAACTGACTTGTAGATGAATGAAACAGAATACAGGATTGGGCAATAACAACACACAGCCATAGTGACCTGATTTTTGACATCTATGACAGAAACATACATTGGAGAAAAGACACTCTACACTGAATGGCTCTGGGGGAACCAATATTCATGTATAGAAGTACAAAACAAAATCTGTATCTCACATTCAGTACAAAAATCAACATGGATAGAAAGACACCTCAATATAAAATCAGGAACTCTAAAACTTTTCAGGGAAAATATTTCAAGACATACGCATAAGTGAAGGTTTTCTGAATGGAACTCTAATAACTGAGGCAATAAAACCAAGAACTAAAAAAACAGAACTGTAAGAAATCAAAATTCCTCTTCCCCACCTGCCTCAGCTTCTCTAACCAGACATCATAATTACCTGCTGTTAGGCTGCTCCCATACTCCCCCATCCATTGGATCCTATAAAATGCAAGTCCCATCCTGCCCCCAAACTCACCTAATCTCCTGCAACCTCAGTGAGACTTTGAAACACAGCCTGTATGTTGAAATACAACATAGAGATGTTGAAATAAGAGCAGCG
>NC_022010.1:59831510-59842106 GCF_000317375.1 Microtus ochrogaster
CCTGTTCTGTTTTCTCCGCCTACCTAAGGGTTGGCCTATGAAATGGGCCTAGGCAGTTTCTTTATTAATAAGAAATCATTCCCACATCATAGAGAAGACCAAGAGAGGAACTCTAAAGCACAAGCTGTGACTGCACAGAGTGGACCAAGAGAATGAACCAGGGGAGCAGACCAAGAGAGCAGGGTAAGAGAGACCTCAGTGGCTTCCTGAGACACAGACATTAGCAGAACAAGAACAGCTTCCAAAGATGCACGGTTACTGCAAGGATTGGACCAAGATGCAAAGACTCTGCCAGTATCAACTGAAGAAAGAGATGGGTAGGCAGCAATGCACAAATTCATCCAACAACCTAAAATGCAACATGGTGACACCAGAACCTAGTGTTCTTACAATAGGAAGACTTGATCATCCTAACCCTAAAGAAGCAGAAGAAAGAAATTGTAAATGTAACTTTATGAAGATGATGGAGACCACTAAACAGAAAATGAAAAACTACCTTAAAGAAATGAAGGAAAAGGCAAACAAAAAATTGAAATAAATTAATAAACCTCACAAAGAAACTCAAGGAAAAAATAATCAAAGAGGTGAAGCAAACAGTTCAAGACTTGGAATAGAGGCAAACCACAAACTAAGGGAAATCTGGATATGGAAAATCTGGATAAATGAACAAGAACTACAGAGGCAAGCATAACCAACTCAATACAAGAGATAGGAGAGAGGATATCAGGGTTTGAATATACTATAGAGGAAATTGATTCATTGGCCAAAGAAAATATTAAATTCAACAAATTTTTAACACAGACATCCAGAAAACTTGAACACCATAAAAAAAACCAAACCTAAGAACAATAGGTATAGAAGAAGGAGAATAACTACAGTTCAAAAGCAGAGAAAATATATTTAACAAAATCATAGAAAAAAACTTTCCCAACCTGAAGAAGGATATCTATATGGAGGTACAAGAAGCTTACAGAACACCAAATAGACTACATAAAACAAAAAGTACCCTCACATATGTAAAAGAAATATTACTAAAGCTTAAATCTCACATCAAATTCCACACACTAATAGGATAAGACTTCAAAACTCCACTTTCGCCAATAGACAGGTCAACCAGACAGAAACATAGCAGAGAAATAAGAGAACTAACAGATGTCATGACTCAAATGGACTTAACAAACATCTACAGAGCATTCCACCCAAACACAACACAAAATACTTTCTTTTCAGCACCTCATGGAACCTTCTCTAAAATTGACCAAATACTCAATAATAAGACAAACTTCAACAAATAAAAAAAATGGAGAAACCCTCTGTATCTTATCTTATTATCATGATTTAAAATTGGGATTTAACAACAACACTACTCTCAGAAAGCCCACAAACTCATAAAAATTGAACTGTGAACTATTGAACCACCCCTGGGTCAAGAAAGGAAGAAAGGAAGAAAGGAAGAAAGAAAGAAAGAAAGAAAGAAAGAAAGAAAGAAAGAAAGAAAGAAAGAAATTAAAGACTTACTAGCATTCAACAAAAATGGAGACACAACATACCCAGACTTATGGGAAATTTGAAAACAGTGCTTAAGAGGAAATTTTAAAGCACTAAGAAATGAAAAGGGGGACAAAACAACAGAAACTGAGAAATTCCAGAGAATCATTAAGTCATATTACAAAAACCTGTACTCCACAAAATTGGAAAGTGTAAAAGAGATGGAAATTTTTCTGCCTAGATGCCATATACCAAAATTAAATCAAGACCAGGTGAACAATTTAAATAGACCTATAAACTGCAAGGAAATAGAAGCTGTCATCAAAAGACTCTCAACAAAAAAAGCTCAGGGTTAGATGGGTCCAGTGTAGAATTCTACCAGAACTTCCAAGAAGAACTAATATCTATACTCCTCAAAGTGTTCCACATACTAAAAATAGAAGAAACATGGCCAAACACCTTTTATGAAACTACAGTTTCCCTGATACTAAAACCATACAATTATTTAACCAAGAAGGAGAATTACAGACCAATCTCATTCATGAACATAGACGCAATAATATTCAATAAAATACTGGCAAACCATATCCAAGAACACATCAAAAACATCATCCACCATGATCAAGTTGACTTCATCCCAGAGATGTAGGGATGGTTCAACATATGAAAATCTATCAATGTAATCCACCATACAACTATACTGAAAGAAAAAAAAAACATACAATCATCTCTTAGATGCTGGAAAAGCATTTGACAAAATCCAAC
Organism: Microtus ochrogaster; assembly: GCF_000317375.1. Taxonomy (NCBI): domain Eukaryota; kingdom Metazoa; phylum Chordata; class Mammalia; order Rodentia; family Cricetidae; genus Microtus; species Microtus ochrogaster. The sequence continues at coordinate 59,833,764 of NC_022010.1, forward strand.
AACCCTTCATGGGTCTTGGAGAGATCATGGATACAAGGAACATATATAAAGATAATGAAAGCAGTATACAGCAAGCCGACAGCCAACATCAAATTAAATGGAGAGAAATTCAAAGTGATTCTACTAAAATCAGAAGACAAGGCTGTCCACTCTCCATATCTATTCAACATAGTTCTTGAAATTCTGGCTATAGCAATAAGACAACAAAAGGACATCAATGGGATTCAAAATGGAAATGAAGTCAAACTTTCATTACTTGTAGAGGAAACAATAGTATATATAAGTGACCCCAAAGGACACAGTCAATAAGACAAAAAGGCAGCCATCTGAATGGGAAAAGATCTTCATCAACACCGTATAAGACAAAGGAATGATCTCCAAAACATATAAAGAACTCAAGAAATTAGACATCAAAATTCCAAATAAAACAATTGAATTTTGCAGGAAAAAATGGATGGAACTAAAAAACATCATTTTGAGTGAGGTAACCCAGACACAGAAAGACAAGTATCACGTGTACTCACTCATAAGTGGTTTTTAAACGTAAAGCAAAGAAAGTCAGCCCCAAAATCACAATCCCAGAGAACTTAGACAACAATGAGGACGCTAAGAGAGATATACATACATCTAAATCTACAAGGGAAGTAGAAAAAGACAAGATTTCTTGAGTATATTGGGAGCATGGAGACCTTGGGGAAGGGTTGAAGGGGATTGGAGAGGCAGGGAGGGGAACAGAGAAAAATGTGGTAGATTGTAACTTAGTTCAGCCAGGAGGCAAATGAGCGTGGGGAATCCTCATAGAGGTAGCAGCCTACACCATACAAGGCATCTCTCCTAAATGTAGGGTCACCTAGTAGACCCTACATCAAGTTTTCACAGAGGTGGTTACATGTCTGTGTTTATCACAGTGTTACAAAGGTCATGTCCATTAGCAGATGAATGGACAAGGAAATGAGACCTATGCATATAATAGAGTTCTTATACAACCATAAGGAGGAATGGAATTATGTCATCTTCAGAAAAGTCAGTAGATACAACTAGAGTTCATCATATAAAATGAGTCAGTCTTCTAAAAAAAAACCACAATTTAAATTTCTATCTATGCCTGACATGAAGCAACTTACAGGAGAGAGGACTCATTTTGGCTCGTGGACAGAGGAGACACTCCACCCTGTCAGGGAAAGGGGGATGTGGGGACAGCTCTCATTGACTGGGAGTGGAGCACAAGACCACTTCTTCACATCTAGACATAGCTGGAGCAAAGATAAACCAGTAAGTTGGAATGGCTTATCACAGTGGCCCTAGCCTACTTTGTCCAGGTAAGCTCCACATTCCAAAGAAATGTGCCACAACCTACAAAAAAAAATCACCTTAACTGGTAGCCAAGTGTTCAAAGACATGAGTCTATGGGGCACATTTCACATTCACACTATATCACCTTGTGTTGACAATTCTAAACTACACACACACACACACACACACACACACACACACACACACACACACACACTAGAGCATCGAGTTGGACCCTCACAGATTTAGTTCCATGACTGACAAAGCAAAATCACAAAGCACAGCTCCCCTCGGATGCTTCAGGAGACACAACACGGTATGATAGTACCAACAACAAACTCAAGAAATGAGGGGAATTCTTGGGCCCCAGAGCTTTGGATTCTGTCTTCACATAGTTTTGCCTGTGAATATCTGTTCACCAAATAAAATTACATTTGTTAATATGCCAGTACTACAGGAGTTTTAGATGGTCTAAACGGTATTTACAGCATTCTCTTAAAAACAATTTTTAAAAAACACAACAAAATATTTTCTTACAAAGTCAACAGTAGCAATATGTCAGGGACAGCATATACCTCATAAAGAATCTTACTATTCAAACCATGTACATATTTTTATTTATCAGAACTTGACTTTTCCTAACGCAGCTGAAGTACACAGTATTTCACTTTGGTACTTGTAGAAATAGCAGTTTTATTACTAAAATATAAATGATAACTAGAAATAAATACTTACTTAAAATAGCAAACTGTGACCAGAAAAGAAGGGAAGTCAGAAATGGAAAAATAATAATGGGAATATGTTCTCTTAAAGGGAACCATGAAGCCCCTAAGGAGAAAGAAACAAAAATCATAGTTAGTATTACTACAATTAAAGACATTAACAGTCTCAGATACATTTTTATTATACAGATAGAATATTAAAATATTTAAAACATGATTTGCTCATCCAATAACATATTTATTTAGGTTGTCCAATGAGCTGGTAACTTGAGTTTATTTTCCAATTCTCATGACCCTCTTTCTGTAGAAGAGTAGACCAACTGCAGAGAACATGCTCTCACCACACATTCAGGCTGCAACACCTATTTTGACTCACAGTTTGTGTAACCAGAGCATTGGAACACCTCTGCTTGTCACTGTTCTTAACTGCTGCCAGGAAAGATACTGGCTATATTTACCCCTTAGCAGATGACTGACTGTTAAAATAGATATTATACCTAAAGTATTGATATCAAATTTGGCCCTTCTACTATTGAAAATAGATTCTTGCTGTGAGACAATGATCTGTACCCTCCCTGTCAAATATATTTGAAATAAATGCAGATTGGCCAGTAGCCAGACAGGAAGTATAGGTGGGACAACCATGCAAGAAGTAGAGGCGGGGCAATAAGAACAGGAGAATTCTGGGAAGAGGAAAACTTGGTCAGCAGTTGTGACCCAGTCACAGAAGAAGCAGATGTGACTGCCTCGCCAAATAAGGTACTGAGCCACGTGACTAACATAGACAAGAATAATGGGTTAATATAAGTTATAAGAGTTAATAAGAATTCTGAACTATTAGGCCAAATAGTTAACTAATGTAAACCTCTGTGTGATTTCTTTGTGACTTAACAATAGTGGGAACCAAGCAGGATAGAAAACCTCAGGCAACAGATTCTTTTCTCCTACAATATATCCTGAGTAGAGTATTCCTTCCCTCTACTCATCCCTGTTTCTTCTCCTCTCCCCGTCTCCTCAGATAAATCCCCCTTATGTCTCTCATTAGAAAAGACCAGATGTCTAAGAGATACAAACCAAACATGACAAAATAAAATAGTAAGATGAAGCAAAAAGTTTCACACAAAGTTGAACATGGAAACTAAACATGAGGAAAGAGTCCCAAGAGCAGACAAAAGAGTCAGAGACCCACTCATTTTCATGGTCATGAGTTCCATAAAAAATATTAAAACAAAAGCTATATATACACAGAAAACCTGGTGCAGACTTATGTAGGCCTTGAGCTTGTGACCTCAGTCTCTGTGAGTTCATATGTGCCTTGTGTCATTGATTCAGAGGGCCATGTTTTTTTGGATTTTCCATCCCCTCTGTCTCTCACAATTTTTCTGACTTGTCTTCCATAGGATTCCCTGAGCTCTGAGGAGAGAGATTTGGTAGAGACCTCCAATTTAGATTTTTTCCACACAGTATTGGGTTGTGGGACTCTACTTCTCTGTTGCTGAAAAAAGTCTCTCTGATGATGCCTGAGTAAAGCACTAATCTATGAGTGTGGCAGAATAGCATTAGGAATCATTTTATTTTGTTGTTGTTGTTGTTTTGACAGTTGTGTGTGGTTTTGACTCGGGGTCTTTGAGCTTTCTAGCTCTTAGTTACCCAAGCAGTGTTGAGTATGGGTTCCTTCTCATGGAGTGGACCTTAAGTCAAATAAGTTACCCCACAAGTTTTGTGACAAATAACCCTGCAATGCTTGAGTGATCAAAAACTTGACTAGAAGACTGGGGACATAAAGTAAATTCACACTGATCTACAAAATGAAAAAAAAGTTGTAATGAAATGGCTCCTAATGATATTCAGTTATACTCATAGCTCAGTTCCTTGTTTCTTTTGGCTCACAGTTTAAGAGTACACTATTGGATGGCGGTAACAGTGCAAGGTAGCTATTCACATTTTAGTTAGAAACAGACAGCAAGGAATACTAGAACTCAGTTGTCATTCCCTTTTTTTTTCAGCCCAGGATGCCAGACCCTGGAATGACACTGTACACAGCTATGGTGAATCTTCTATGCATCCAAACCTCCCTAGAAATGTAAGCACAAATACAGCCAGAATCTTACAGGATCAGCCATGGTGTGACACAGGTTTATATATACAACAGTGGCATTGGTGTATAATGTCATAAATCTACTTGTTACGTTTTAGGGAACCTGCATAGTTTTACACAATGGATATACTAATTTATATTCACACCAACAGTTTGTAAGGGTTTTCTTTATGCCACAGCTTTGACAGCAGTTGAATTTTAGATGACAGTCACTCTAAGTAGAGTGAGGTAATAGTTTACAGTGGTTTTGATTTGGATTTCATGATAATTGGTTGTGCTAACCATTTTTTCATATACCTACAGATTATTTGAATGTTTTTAAACAAACTCATGCAACTCTAAACACTTTTGGGGATTGGGGGACAAAGTGTTGTATAGAGAAGTGTAACAACTGTGGAAATTAATGTGGAGATCTCTAAAAAGGAAACACATTGGAGAAAAAATAGCCTTTTCAGCAAATGGTGTTGGGATAAACTGTATATTCTTATATAGAATGAAGTAGAATTTCTCGTTCAATGTGTATAAAAATTAATACCAAATATTTTAAGACTATAAATACAAAACATAAAATTGTTAGAGTAAAGTGGATTACACAATAGAGGCATAAATAAGGACTTTTTAATGGCACCCAGGAAGCTCACTAGATAAGGACCACAAGTGACAAAAAGGACTTCATGACATCTGTGAAATTAAGAGTGACTTCTGTGTCTTCATTGAATCCAAAGTGCCCACCTTAGCAACTTTTACTCAAACAAAGATTTGTATATGGGGAGAGATGCTATGTATAATTCAGTTCTTCCTGTGCTGTGGATGATAGTCTCAATTTTCTTAAAAAGAACTGGGGGCCTGATACATTGACTTTCTTTTCTCAAGTTAGGGAATGATAAAGAAAAAAAAATGTTTTATGATAAAAGTCTCTCTGCTTTTTACAGTGCTGCATCACGGACTGGTAAGAATGGCATACGAAACAGTCCTGCATCATCTCTTCTATCAAAAGCAATGAGAGATTGCCAGTACTTGCTTCCTAATGAGTAATGTCTACTGCTCATTTATGCTTGCATTTAAAATGAAGAAAAAAACAAAACACAACATAGTCAAAGAGGCTTTGCCATAAGATTCTATTGCTGTTATAAAACACCACGACCAAAAGTACCTTGTAGAGAGAAGGGTATATTTTCTCTTACATCTTGTATCTCTCAGGTCACACTATCTCTAAGGAAGCCAGCACATGAAATCAAGGTAGGATCATGGAGAGAGGCACTGAAGCAGAGGCCATGGAAAAGTGCTGTTTAATAATGACTTGCTTCTCCTGGTTTGTTACATTTGCTTTCATACACCATTTGGGACTACCTGCTCAGGAATAGCAAACCCTCAGAGAGCTTACCCTTCCCACATCAACCATTAACCAAGAAATTGCACTGTAGACTTTGCCCACAGGAAAACCTTATAGAGGTACTTTTCAACACAAAGTCTCTCTTCCATATGACTCTACTTTGGGTCAAATTGACAAAAATCTAACCATGACAGGCCTCTAATGCCAAAAATCTTGGAAGGTATCAGGTTGCATAAATATTGCTCTTATAACAAATATGAATTGCTCAGAAAAAGTCCTGCAACATTAAACTTTTATTCAGAAGAGTACTTCATTGATCTTTATTTCTAGTTGTAATTGGTTCCAAAACAAAACAATAAACACCCAATTAAAATAATGATTTTGCAACACATGTGGATTTTCAGAGAACTCCCAACCACAGAATCTCACTGGATGCTCATTTGATTCTGTGGATCACATAAATGCAAATATCAATTTTAAAGAAGAGGCCAGGTGAACTCTTGAAGTAACTGACAAGATAAAAAATGTGAAGGATACGCTGATGTATAGGATGTTTAACTACTAAGATATGATTCCCAATTTAAACAGTTTTGTAAATGGATCATCAAAATAAGTCCCAGAACCCAATATGATGGTAGACATTTTGAAACAGTAAAGGACAAGAAGCTAGAAAAAGAACTAGTTGATACAAGTGAGCTGTTCTGTTCCCACCTAGAGCAGAAGTTTTCAAACCCCTGACATATTTAGCATTATGACTAGAGGTTCTAATAGACCATTGAAAAGACACTCAGGTCAGAAGTCCTTTCTGTGTGGTTACAGAAATCAGCGAGCACAGCAAGAAATAAGAAGAAGGAGACCACTTCAGCTAGGGCAACTGCTTTACAAAGATCACCAACACATTTGTAGTTAATCTGATAACTATAACAAAGCCTGATTTCAGTTCAGTTAAAACAGATCCCTACTTTTCCTACATCTTAGCAAAGGGAGAAAACACTGGCAGGGACAAGAAAACCAACTGACCCCCAATTAAAATCACCTGGTTCTCTTTCTTCTCTTGGCACAGGGAGTATGGTTAGGACTTTCCAAGCCTTTGTAAAAATGGGTACTAACAAAACAACTTACCAAAGGGCTAAATAATTAGAAAAAATATATATAGCCTTGAGCCCATTGCCATAGGAAAAGATCTGTACAGAACACAATTAGCACAGGCACTAAGATAACTAAGATAAGCAATTGACATATGAGACGTCATGCCACTGAGTAACTTCTGTATGGCAAAGGACACCATCCTTTGGACAAAGCAGCAGCCTAAAGGATGGGAAAGGATTTTTATGAACTACACCTCTAAGAGATGGATAATATACAAAATGTATAAAGAACTCAAGAAACAAGACATCAAGAAAGCAAATTAACCAATTTAAAAAATAGGGTACATATCAAAACAAAATTCTCAGAAGAGGAAATTAAGAGGGCCGAGAAACACCTAATGAAGCATTCAATATCCTTAGCCATCAGGGAAATGAAAATCAAAACTATTTTGACATTTCATCTTATACCTGTCAGAATAGCAAAAGGCAACAACAATAAGCGACAACACACGCTGGTGAGGATATGGACTAAACACTTTTGAATAGCTGGGGTAGTACAAAAGCTTACAGTTGCTTTGGAAATTAGTGAGGCATTTCCTCAGTAAGATCCAGACTTGATTCATCTCAAGATTCAACCATTCAACTCTTGAGCACATACCCCAAAATTCTTCATTCTGCCATAGAGAAACCTACTTGCTCAAACATGTTCATTGTTGCTATATTCACAATAGCCAGAAATTAGAACAAACCCTACCTGGATTTCCCCCCAACAGAAAAATGGATAAAGAAAATGTAGTACATTTAAACAATGGAATAGTACTCAGCCATTAAAAAACTGACATCAGAGAATAGGTAAAGAAAATAGAGTACTACACAGCTGAAAAATAATGACTTTTTGAAGTTTATAGGCAATTGAATGGATCTAGAAAACATCATATTGGGCTGGAGAGATGGCTCAGAGGTTAAGAGCATTGCCTGCTCTTCCAAAGGTTCTGAGTTCAATTCCCAGCAACCACATGGTGGCTCACAACCATCTGTAATGGGGTCTGGTGCCCTCTTCTGGCCATACAGACAGACAGAATATTGTATACATAATAAATAAATAAATATATTTTAAAAAAAGAAAACATCATATTGACTGAGGCATACCAGACATAGAAAGACAAATATAATATTTACTCACTAATAAGTGGCTTTTAGACATAAAGCAAAGAAAAACTATCCTAAAATTCAGAACCCCAGAGAACCCAAACAACAAAGAGGACATTAAGAGAGACATACAAAGATCTAATATACATGGGAAGTAGAAAAAGAGAAGATCTCCTGAGTAAATTGGGAACATGAAGATAATTGGAAAGGGTAATATGGAAGAGAGAGGAAGGGAAGAAAATTATATAGCTCAATAAAAGCAATAAAAATGAGACATCATAAAATTTGGAGACAAATGGGTGGAACTAGAAAATAAATCATACTGAGTGAGGTATGCCACTCTGAAAGACAAATACACTATGTATTTGCTTACATGTGGATATTAGCTGTCAAGTCAATGATAATGAAGTTACAATTCATAGACGTATAGAGGCTAGATATAAAGAAAGGAACTAGAGGGACCAGTTGTTAGGAAAGAGAAATGGGATAGATATGAATGGATGGTATGCTGGAGTGGGAAAATCAAGTGGAAAGGGAAAAGGGGATTGTAGGAGGGAATACAAGGACAGACAGTAAAAACTAACAGGCATTTGAAGGGTACTATTGAAATGGGAGAGAGAGAGAGAGAGAGAGAGAGAGAGAGAGAGAGAGAGAGAGAGA
>NC_022010.1:59842278-59843649 GCF_000317375.1 Microtus ochrogaster
GAGACCATCAAAATGAAACTGCCCAGTTGCCCAGTAATGAAGAAGACAGTCCCAACAGGAAATCTCTTGTCATCAAATGAAGCTTCCGGTACTGGTTATTCCGGATTGGGTTATAAATAATTGTACTGTTGGCAAAGGGGTTCCCATGGGATTTCCTAACAACCCAGGTTGTTGCCAAGACTGTAAGTTGCTGACATTAAGGTTCTGTTGCTGAGGACAACTCCTACATAACCAATTGAAGATAGAGATATTGAGCTGGTGCCTACGAAGAGCTTGGCTTTTATGTGCTATTATCTTTGGTCCAGGACCAGGCTCTGCACACTCCCAAAAGAGAAAAATTAACACCAAGAAAACAAGGCCCTCAAAATCAATGTGAGCAAAGCACCTAGGAATACACAGAGACAGAAACAACAAGCATAGGAGCTGCATGGATGTACAGCACATCCTCTGTGTATAAACAAACTTCCGGCTAGTGTTCTCATGGAATTCGTGACTAAATTAGAGGGTCTCTGATTCTTTGCCTTCTTTTTGGCTCTTTTTCTTCTGTTGGTTCATCTTCTCCAGCTTCAATGTGATAGATTTGGTTTTAACTTACTATATTTTATTTTGTGATATTTGAAAAAATAAACAAAAACTTAGCTAGTGTAGTGAAGTTAATAACTGTACTGTCGTTTATGCCTGCCTTGTGGGAAAAAAAAATCAACGTTTTCCAATGGAGTGATGCTGGGTATATCAACCCAGGAAAGGTCTTATGCTCAGGAGTAGTTGACCAACATATAATGGTTCCACAGTTTGTTCTTTTCTTTTTTTGTTTTTTTGAGGGGTGTATGTATGTATGTGGGTGCATACAAGCAGGTATTTTGTTACAGTTTGGTATTTTGTTTGATTTTTTTCATTTGGTTATGGTTTTGTTTTCTTGGTTTTGAGTGTTTTATTTATTGGGTTTTTTTTTTTTTAAAGAAAGAACTTAAAGTTTCTTGGGATTAGGAAGAGCATCTGGAAGGACCTAGAGGAAGGGTCAAATATGATCAAAATTTTTAGATTTAAATATTACTTTAAATACTAAAATATATAATAAAAATCAAAAAAGGAGAGATAAACAAGAAGAAAATGGGGAAAAAAGAAAAAGCAAAAGGAAAGCATATGAAAGAAAGTCTTTTTTATGGTGATAAAATAAAATGCAAAGTCTATGAGCCTGGTACCTATAGCCCAAATTCTGACAACTACAAAACAAATGCACGGAGTGAATTTCAATGTGAAAAAAACTAAAAGAGAAAATCAGATAAAACAGTTATCTTAATGATGAAAACGTTGCATGTATACATTTTCCTCTGACAATTTAACTGGCAGAAACAACTTAAGGGATGGGGG
>NC_022010.1:59843749-59851503 GCF_000317375.1 Microtus ochrogaster
TTAGAGACCTCCCCTTCTAAAATCCAGGTTTTTCAGTAAGCCTCCCTCCCCGCCCATGGACTGGACTACCTGGCTACAAGCTAAGACTTTCTCCATCCTGACTTCTAGACTGCCTCTGAAAATACACATACGTTACAGATTCTGTCCTTTAATTGGGTCTAATTGTGTTTTAGAGGTCTAAACACAAGTCCTCATACTGTTGCTGTGGATACTTCTTCAACACACCTGCCTTCCCAGCCCAGTGTCCACACCTGTTCTGATGACATCCCCTATTGGCCCTCATATATTACATGACATTAGCTCAAAGAGGAAATGCACATTCCACAGATAAAAAGCATAAAGGGGTGTGAATCTGCCTTACAATTACCTTCACTGGTGACAATTAATCCAGTCTTTCAAGCATTAACCCACTCTTCAAAATAGCATCAAGGTGTCTACTGACGACTCTGCACCCAAGCATGGTTACAAGCTTCCTCAAGATTCCAGATGGATATGCAAAGAGACAAACCATATTTAGAGTGTGTCACTTACCGCGGTGCTTTTTTAGTTGCACGGTGTGTCTGCCTTCTCTGTTTAACTGCTTGACTTCACATGTGTATATTCCCAATTTCACTTCCTTCCTATCCAGCGTCAAAGAAGCGTTTCCTTTTAAAAGGGCTGGGATGGAAATCTGTGCGCTTCTAAACTTAAAAGTTTTAGAGTATTTGTTTGAATGTCCTCCAAAGTTTAAAATGCTTGTTTTTCCAAAGCTCCACTTCAAGGATAACTCTTTGGTGTCCTTTGCCTTTATATTGGAAACGTAGCACGGAATGGTAACAACCTTTTCACAATCTCTGATCACCACAGATTTAATATTTTTAAATAATAGCTGTACTGAAACTGATAAAATATAATACAAATAGTTTGATATAATTCTGCAATTCTGTAATACCAAATCTTAGTTCTATTACAAATACTTAAGTAACGGTGCTATTGTTATTAATGGAAGCAAATAACATAACAATGTAAAAGACCATGAAGGTGAAAAACAGTATCAAATATTTTCAAAGTTAATTGTCATCGTGGGTAGAAAAATACAGCAACTTTTTATTCATTCCTGGCAATATTATGAATACATCACTACATATCTTAGTAATAAATGCAACAACTGTTTTTTGAATATAGTAGTTTAGCAATATCTTTGGAGACTTAAATGTAACTATTTCTGTCAAGTAATAATACATTGTCATCACGATTGGAAAATTTTTTAACTGGTAATTAAATAAGTGGCCAGGTCAACTGTATTTTAATATATTGGTAATTCTGATCAATAAGGTCCTATCTTCTTACTTGGATGAAATAGTTTAAAGTATACCAAGGAAAAGTATTCTCCATAGCTATTTCCCACTGCAAAAAGAAAGCAGAAGACAATTTGTATGCAAGTCTCACAAGGATTACACACAGTTGACTGGCATTTTCCTGCTCTGACATTTCTTTAAAGCTACAGAACAATTGCCAAATGTAGATTACTGCTATTTCTTCCTCCAGTAATCCACTAACTACTCAAAAGTCTAAGAAAGAAGAAACCAAGAGTAGATGTTGCTAATGAGTACAGACAACCCCTTGGTTGTTGTTGTTCTCCTCCTCCTCCTCCTCCTCCTCCTCCTTCTCCTCCTTCTTCTTCTTTATATTGAGCTCTACATTTTTCTCAGCTCCCCTCCCTGTCTCTCCTCTCCCTTTCAACCCTCCCCCCCAAGGTCCCCATGCTCTCAATTTATTCAGGAGATCTTGTCTTTTTCTACTTCCCATGTAGATTAGATCTATGCATGTCTCCCTAGTGTCATCATTGTTGTCTATATTCTCTGGGATTGTGATTTGTGGGCTGGTTTTCTTTGCTTTATGTTTAAAACCACTTATGAGTTAGTACATGTGATACTTGTCTTTCTGTGTCTGCGTTACCTCACTACAAATGATGTTTTCTAGCTCTGTCCAGTAACAAATTCCAACAAGTAAGAGCTAAAGTAGGGACAAAGGCACAATATTTTTTAAAAATCTTTTTAGACGTCTGTTTTCTTTTTTATTATGAATATTTTAATAATGACTGCAAGCTAAAGGGAAGGATTGAAAGATGAAGAATGTAAAAATGGTGGTAGACAGTCTGGTATTCTGTTGAGCAAATGAGCAGGGTTCTTCTAAAGTGAGAAGAAGGCTATCTATGATGTCAGAGTTTGCAGTGTCTGTACTGTAGCTGGGAATACTAACTCCTTTTCATTATTGTTTTACAACATAAATAAAAAAACTGTCTTTATAAGAATAGATGAGGCTATACCACAAGACTGTCTGTTTTATTCATGTTTCTGTAATAAAATATCCCTAAAAAGCAAGTTAATGGAGAAAAAGTTTATTTTGGCTTTCTGTTCCAGAGTGGCTCAGTCTTTCATGTCAGGCAACTCATGGTGGAATGAGTGTGAGGCCAGCCAATCCCATTGGAGTGGCAAACCAGAAAAAAGTAGGAAACATGGAGCACCCACCTCCATTAAAATTCTGCAAAGCAACACCTACACCTATGGCTTAGAAAACATGGCAGAAAAGGAGGTTGGGGATTGTTAGAGGAAGTGGAATGGTTACAAATGAAGTCTTTTGTATATGACAGGGAGTGGCACCTAAGAAATCTCAAGAACATGGTGACAACACAACTTGAAATCCCGAGGTGGAAGTGGGAAATCTCAGAAGAATCCAACCCTGGATGAGGATCTACAGGTAAATGGCTGCAAGAGAGGAAGGAATGATCCTCTTGTCCGTGGACAAGCTTCCTGATAGACTATCCAAGGTCCAGAGTCCTAACTGACCATGTGATATATACATATGAGAAACACTAATGAACTCAGCTTTAAGTGTGAGTGTGCATGGATGCATGCATGCATGTCTGTGTGTGTGCGTGTGTCTGTGTGTGTGTGTGTGTATGGAAAAAAATAATAAAAAAGACATGATTTTGAGTTGGGGAGATAAAGAAGGAATTCAAACAGGGAAAATGTGAGGTTGAAATATATTAATCAGCCTTCATGAAAACAAGGGCAAAATTGATTTTCATTTACTTAGAAAACTTAAAAGACAAATAGATGTGTCTAGAACAGAGAAACCTGCAGTGTTGTGTTCTCTCTCATCAAGGAAATTTGCAATTTTATGATTTTCAGGATCCAACAATATAAGTGAAAGTACTCAAGTTTTTCTTAACACTAGCAATATCAATTATATGATTGCTTTAATTGGACTGTTATATCAACAAATCTTAAATTGAAAACCCCATGAATCTAAAACTAATTTGGATTAACTATTATATTCTGAGATCAGATGTTTGATTTTAGTGACTAATCTTTTATTCTCTTTAGGTACCTAGAGCTCTATCACATCTTTTGGTGAAAATATCTTTTTATTTATTTATTTATTTATTTTTTAATTGAGAAAAAAAAATCCCGCCTCCTCCCAGCCTCCCACTCCTCCCGCCCTCCCTCCACTCCTCTCCCCCTTCCTCTCAAGTCTGAAGAACAGTCTTATAACATGGCGAGAACATAAAGACATACAAATGAATAGCAAAACCTAATTATCATTTAAAAATGAAGTCCTGAGTAAAATGTAACAATAGAACTCTTATGAAGACATAAAGTCACTGCCAAATAAGAACTTCTATAAAAGGCCACAACTTTGGCAGCAAAGCTAGACCGTGGTTCCAGTGTGAATGTGTATCGGTACATAAACTCAAGAAAGGCACCCTACCTGATACAAGTGGGGTGCTGGCATCAGAATTAATACTGCACTACTTTAGGGATTAGCCCACTCCTCAAAATAGCATTGAGGTATCTCTTGAAGACTACCCCCAAGCATGGTAATCAGCTCCATCAAGAGTCCAGATGTATATGCAAAGAGACAAACCATATTTAAAGTATGTCACTTACTGCAGTGGTGTTTTAGTTCCACGGTGTGTCTGCCTTCTCTGCTTAATTCCTTGACTTCACAGGTGTAGCTTCCTTCTTTTGTCTCATTCTTATCCAGCGTTAAAGATGCATCTCCTTTTAAAAAGGCAGAGGTGGAAATCTGTGCGCTTCTAAACATAGGAATTTTATAGTATGTGTCTGAATGGCCTTCAAAGCTTAGAATAACAGTTTCTTCAAAAATCCACTTCAAGGACAACTCCTTGATGTCTTTTGCATTTAAATTGATAACATGACATGGAATGGTAACATCCTTTACACAATCTGTGACCGTCACAGATTTAATATTTTCAATTAATATCGGTGCTTTGCCTGGTTAGGGATAATGTAAATAATTTGATATAATTTTAGAATTCTGAAGTACCAAATCTTAGGTCAATTAATACTTAAGTTACAGTGCTATAATTATTAATGGAAGTAAACAGCAAAACAATGGTAGAGACTAGAAAGATGAAAAACAGTATCAAATATTTTCAAAGTTAACTTGTATGTTGGGAAGGAAAAACAACAATTTTTATTCATTCATTCCTAGCTATATCACAAATACATCACTATATATCTCAGTAATCAATCCCCAAGCTGTATTGGAACATACAGATTTAGCAATATCTTTGGAGACTTGGATGTAATTATTTCTTTCAAGTAACAAATACATTTGTCATCACAACTGGAAACTGTTTAAACTGAAAATTAAACAAGTGGCCAGTTCTACTGTACTTTAATATACTGGTAAGCTATAGAGCAATTGGTAAATGCAGATTGCTGGTATCTCTTCCTCCAATTATCCACCAACTACTCAAATGGTTAAGAAAGAAGAAACCAAGAGCAGATGTTGTTAATGAGTAGGGACTAACCCTTGGTTCTTCTCAATGCCATAAGCCACCTCTGACTGCCCTACCATATACAAGGCTCACCATTTGACTCAAATGGCAGGGATGTGGAGAAACCCGTTGTCTTCCATATCATTCATTTATGAAGACTTTCAACTAAATAGTTTGCTGATCTTTCCCCCTCCACACAAAAACGTGATGATGAATACAAAACATCAAATTTGCTAATCCTTGAAAATTTCTCCTTCTATATAAACGAAACATAAAAGCAAGGGCATAAGATGCTACTCTGAGTATAATTACTAATAAATGACCATTAAGTTGAAGATATGTGCCCATGAGTTGAGTGTAAGGATCTACACTGGAATACATTCTAGGCCGTGTTCAAGGAAATTCAAGTACAAGTCCCCTGCCTGGCACACTCTGGTGTTCTTTCTTAAGAAATTTTCTTAAGATGACATGTGTATGACTTAAACTTCCCCCTCTAAGTAAATGAGGAAGGTTTCAATGAACAATTTGTAATTTATTAAAAGTGGATTTGGGGGTAGTAAAGTCACAAGATGTTTTGTAGATTATTTTTCATGTTAAGTCATTGCCACAAAAATAAAATAACCAAATCTAACAAGCCTGACAGGAATGAAGATATTTGAAGAGATGATTTTGATCTCCACTATGTTGGATATAAGATTGGGAAATGGGAATTTTTTTCTTTTGCAACAACTAAAAAAGAAAAGAAAAGAAACTTAAGTGATCAGAAGTGAAAGAAGAGTATACCAAGTTTTACACCAAACACTTGAAGAATAGCAAGAAAAACTAGCACAAAGGGTGTAGCCCAGAAGGCTTTGGCCAAAGCTGTCAGGAATGTATTTAAAAATATTATTTTTTTGCAAAAAATAAAAAAGAATAAACTGAAAAGATTTATAACATTGAAAATAAAAACTGGTAAAGATGAAAAAAAAAGGATTCACAGAACAATGGGGTCCAAGAGACTGAAATTTCCACCAAATCAGTGATACTGGGGGAAAGAAAAATGCTGAAGTGTGTTGTCACCTTGCAGGAGTGGTTCCAGAACTGACAATAACTGGTGATGGGCTGGAACACACCTCGACTTTGACAGGGATTATTTAGTTAAGAATATTCTTTGCCCTTTACATAAACCTGACCCTCCTACTAGTATCAGGAAGATAGGTTGGGTATAAGGATTATAGAAAATCAGTTTTTATCCCTTTTCCTAATATACTCACACAGACTATATTTTCTCTGCTTTTCAATGTTAATTGCTCTCTGGTAAAAGTGGCTTCTTGATTGAGGTCTGGCAAGCCTACCTTGAACTTTCTTATCCCCAACCCTGACACTGCAGAGAGTAAAGTCCTGTTTTTAGGGACTTCAATAAAATCTGCACTTACTTTATCACAAGAGGCCATGCCCCCCCCCTACTCTTGTTCTCCAGCCCTTAAAACCATGTGAAGGTCCTGGGGGGTGGGGTTCTTTGCACTTGCATTCTTTGCACCCTGCATACCCTGAGTCATCCCCCTTCTCCTGGCCAGTTCAGTTATGCAGAAATGCAGTTACCACTGGAGTGGGAGTGTGGACAGGGCAAGGTGCTCTAGCCCTTCTTTCATCTAGATGAACGAGGAAGCAGAGGGTCACCAATCCAGGTGAAGACCTCTAAAGTCTGCATTCTGGGAAGGAATCATAATCTGGGGCTGGCAGGGAGCAGCTCAACCACCCTCAAATGTGAGATCAGAGCCTCTTATGGCAATGTAGAGAATTCAGTAGCAGCACCACCAACAAGATCCACATCCTAGCCTGCCATATGGAGGTGGCTACTAGCAGAACTGGGAGGATCTGATTCCCAATTGTAAATAATTTTAAAAATGTATTGTCAAATGAAGCTCCTGATCCCAATATAATAGTAGACCTTTTGAAACAGTAAAGAATAAAAATCTAGAAAAAAAAACTAGCTGATAAAATTGAATTGTTCTGTTCCCACCTAAAGCAGAAGTTCTCAAACCCCTGCGACAACAAACTGGCACCCAAGTGGCCAACTAAAATCCACTTAAAACCTGATAGAGTTTATACAGGAATTCTAGAAATACAAGAGAACAGAGATAAGCATTGCTTCTTGGTAGCCAGCATTTTGCTACCAGGATGCCATAGCTCCTTTAAGAAAGGGTTTCCTGATTCAGTGGTAGCAGAAAAAGCAAAACAAAAAAGTGCCATTTTGAAATGGCTGTGGCTTCCTAAGCCATGCTGCTAGTATGAACCCTGATGAGAACCAGCTATAGAGCATTTAAATGCTGTTTATGAGCAGACTGCTACAACTGCTTAATGGCTCAACATGGACCCACTGCATACTTGGAACTGGGGCAATGTGCACAGCTCAGAGGTAGTGAACAGACAGCTTCCACTACGCTGGACTTGGCAGGCTAGGAGGCAGTGCTGTATATATCCTAGTAATACTTCAGCTTAAGTTTTTAAGACTTGCTTAGCATTTTTAAAAATGTTCCTGGACAGTGAGGAATTACAGATACACAATAAGACAAATTCAGACATAAACGACCTCTAAATTGGTCACAATGTTGGATAAATGTACATAGACATGGGAGAGAGAAGAAAAAGAAGATAGACAGTTATGAAAAGAAGTAACTTGTTTTTAAAAAAAGGTAAAGTCTTTAAAGAGACAGCATACAGACAGTCAAAGATTAAAAGGAGTAAATAAAATAAGCCACTTAAAAATAAAATATACATCGCCTTGGGCTCCTGAGAGCCACTCTAGGTTCTACTCTCTTGCCAGCCCTATGTTGGCTCCCTTAACTAAAAATTGTGCTTCCGTGCTCCCCTATCCAGCCTTCCTTTATCCCAATCATGTTTCCCCAAGTTCCCCCATCCTCCCCTTCTCACTTTTCTCTCCCCACCTCCCCTTACCCCCAACCCACCCCACCCCAAGATCCCA
>NC_022010.1:59852125-59855673 GCF_000317375.1 Microtus ochrogaster
GAGGGGGGAGGACCTTGGACTTTCCACAGGGCAGGGAACCCTGACTGCTCTTTGGACTGGAGAGGGAGGGGGAGAAGAGTGGGTGGAGGGGAAGAAGGGTGGGAGGAGGGGGAGGGAAATGGGAAGCTGGGAGGAGGAAGAAACTTTTTTCCTTTTCTCAATAAAAAAAATAAAATATAAAAAAATGCACAAGGTAAATATAAAAAAATAAAATAAAATATACAAAGAGTGTCTAGATTATGTATATTATTCTGTTTTTTTAAAAATTTTTTGACCCTGAAAAAGTAAAGTGACCAACATATATACTTTAAAGGTATCTTGACTTCAAAATTTGAGTCAAAGGCTATGTTGCTTTGAAAAAGAGGTTCTTTTTTGGTTTCTACAGAGGATGAGAACCTGTGAATTGCTTCCAGACTAATGTGGTTTGATGGACCAAGAGCCCCCTGAAAGATCACCTTGAACACCCCTCAAAAATTACTTCACCCAATAAACGGCAGGAAGCAGTTGGAGAAAACTATAGCCATATTCCCAAATATTGTTTGTAAATGTTTGTTTACAAATAAAGGAGGATACACTATAAAGATTTGCTTTGGTATGGATCTTAGTCTATTGATGCAAATTAAAGGCCAATCTTGTTATATGTATATTTCTGCTCTTGATTAAGGTATTGTGTTTGCCCAGCTCATTTTAAAAAGTAATGTATAATTTAAAATATAGCTTAATAGTCATCTATAGTAGTCAAGCTTGTATTCATGTTAGTTAAATTTTCTAGATGTACAGAGATGTATTTCAGACTGATAGGGATTCTTCAAACCTTTCAAAGACTACAGAATATTGCATTTAAAATGTATAAGAACTTAGGATTTTTCATGACAGTGAGACACATCTGCTCCTAGGAGCACCAATTACTTCAAGAGAAAGATGGGCATTGAAGAGGCTTCTAATGGAGTTTGCTAGCCATTTGGGCATGAAACTGCTCTTGCCTGGAGTACTTAATGAACATGACATGCAAGACCCACAGAGAAATGACTGCTGAACTTGCCTAAAGGTGAGACCATCTTTCAGGGTTTCTGCTTCATGACTCTGCTAGACATTCTGCAGGACACAGAAGAAAGTGACTGACAAAATGCCAATATAGGCAGAACTGTTTTTGAAATTTCCTGCATCATGGAAAAGTCTACTAAATACTATGGGTCTGTAGGCTGAAGATGGATACCCCAACGGTATAGAAGAACTTTGAGTGACTGTCCAGGCAACGAGATGTCTCTGTCATTTTCTAGAGTTTTTGAAGCTGCTTGCAATGTACTTCTTGTTTACATAGTTAATAGTATATCCTTTTGGAGTCTTTGATGAAGATGAAGAATTTATAGTTATAATTAGTTTTCCTTAGTTATGATAAAAGATAAAGTAGATATAAATATTGTAACTGTAATTCTTGTTTGGTATGTTTTCTTATATGTAATTTTACTATGGTAAAGTTAAATCTTCCTTTTCATTTAAACAGAAAAGGGGAGGTGATATGGGATTCCCCTCTGTATGCTGTGAATATTGTTGGAAAATAAAGGAACTACTTTGGGCCTAAAGCAGAGCTATATGAGAACAGAGCTAGGTGGGGAAATATAAACTGAATGCTAGGAGAATGAAGTGCAGAGTCAGGGAGAAGCTATGCAGCCCCATGGGAGACACACACAGAAACTTTGCTGGTAAGCCACTGCCATGTGGCAATATAGGTTAAATTAATATGTAAGAGTTAGCCAATAAAAAGTCATAACTAATGTGCCAAGCAGTGATTTAATTAATACAATTTCTGTGTGGTTATTTCAGGAGTCTGGGAAAAGTAGGGATCTGCTTTAACTGACCTGAATTCAGGCTTTGTTACAGTAACCAGGTTATCCACAAATGAATGGGTGAGCTGTGTAAAGCAGTTGCCCTAGCTGAAGTGTTCTCCTTGTTTTTATTTCTTGTTGTGCCAGCTGATTTCTATAACTGGTGTGGGACAATTCTGTATTCTGTCAATTATATTTTAAATAAACACTGATTGGCCAGTAGCCAGGCAGGAAGTATAGGCGACACAAATAATAAATAATAAATACTGAATTTCTATAATCCTTATCACTAGTCCATCTTGCTGATACTGACAGGAGGATTCAGATTATGTAAAGGGCAAAGAGTGTGCAAAACTAAATAATCTCTGTCAAAGTTGAGGTGTGTTTCAGCCCATCATCTGTCATGTCAGCTCTGAAGCCACTCCTGCAAGGTGGCAACAAACTTTGGCCTTTTCTTTCCCCTATTATGAGAGATTTGGAAGGAAATTCCAGGGGTTTTTTTTTTTGGCCCCATTGTTTTGAGAATCTGATATCCAAATTGGGAAGGGATGGCAAGTAATAGCTCTTCAAATATCTTCATTCCTGTCAGGCTTGTTAATTTGGTCACTTTTATTTTTTGTGGCAATGACTTGACATTAAAAATAATCTAGAAAACATCTTGTGACTTCACCACCCCAATAGCCACTTTTAATGAATTACAAGTTGTTCACTGAAACCTTCCTAGTTCACTTTGAAGGGGGCAATTTCAGTCATACACATTTCTGCTGTAGGACATCCTACAGCCAGTAGCCTTTAAGTTACCTCCCTACTTGGGCATGGCCTCTTATACTATAAATGCCCATGTAAGCCATGCCTTTGCCCTCTCTTCCAGCTGCTGGATTCTATTCCTGTTCTCCACTCATACAGAGGGCTGTTGATTGGTGAGTCTATCCCTAAATAAATAGCCATTTATTATACTCAGTTCTGAGCTAGTGTGGGATTTCTTCTTAGCACCCGTCTTCACATTTCATCAAATATTAATACATTTACTTTAGTAAAAACACACTTGCAGTACTAGGATTTGGGGTCTTTTCACTTTTAATAGACTTTGCATCCCATTGTGGCTTGAATGTGGTTAGTCTTGCAAGGGTTTCTATGGAAGATTGTCCCCCAATGTGGCAGTGTTAAGAGGTGATTATGTGATGGAAGATTGTCCTGCAATGTGACAGTGTTGGTGAAACTTTTCAGAGATAAAGCCCATTGGAAAGTTGGGTGATGCTAGCACCCCACTTCTATCAAGTAGGGTGCCTCTCTTGAGTATATGTACACGCACACATACACACACACACAAACACACACACACTTGAACCATAGTCTGGCTATGTACCAAATTTGTGGGCATTTTTAGAAGCTCTTATATGGCAGGAACTTGGTTTACTTTTTCTTACATTTTCTATTGTCAGAATTGTGAAGGACAACCTAGCAAGTGACAGCACATGCTAGTGAGGAAGTAGACTAAAAGAACACTCTTGCATTGAGAGGCAGAGTTGCCAACTCATACAGTTGCTAGGGAAAGCAGTATGACATTTCCTCAGTAAGATCAGAACTCTATCTGTCACAAGATTCAGCCATACCACCTTTGGGCATATACCCAAGAATTCTTCATTCTGCCCTAGAAACATTTACTTGCTCAACCATATTCATTGCTACTATATTCATAATAGCCAGAAATTAAAAAAAAAA
>NC_022010.1:59877306-59880896 GCF_000317375.1 Microtus ochrogaster
TTTGCTTAGGTAATATTATATCCTTCTGGAGTCTTTGATGAAGTTAAAAGAGAAGATAATAATAAAATAGTTTTCCTTCGTTATAATGAAAGATAAAGTAGATATCAATATCGTAACTATAATTCTTGCTTGATACTTGTTTTGTTATATGTAATTTTATTGTGTTAAAGTTAAAACTTTATTTTTTATTTAAACAGAAAAGGGGAGGTGATGTGGGATTTCCCTCTCTATGCTCCAATTACCATTAATAAATAAAAAAACTGCTTTGGACCTATAGCAGGGCAGAACTTAGCTACATAGGGAAAACTAAACTAAATGCTGGGAGGAAGAAGGCAGAGTCAGAGAGAGGACATAAAGCTGCTGCCAGAGACAGATGTGCTGAAACTTTACTGGTAGGCCACAACTACGTGGTGATGAACAGATTAAAAGAGATGAGTTAAATTAATATATAAGAGTTAGCAAACAAAAAGCTAGAGCCAATGGGACAAGCAGTGATTTAAATAATATGATTACTGTGCGATTATTTGAGGGTTGATCAGTCAGGAACAAACAAGCAACCTTGCTCCAACAAATATCAATATCACCATGCACAGAACTCAAGTCCAAATGGATCAAAAACCTCAATATAAAACCAACCACACTGAACCTCACAGAAGAGAAAGTGGGAAATACACTTGAATACATTGGACAGGAAACCATTTTCTAAATATAACCCCAGTAGCACAGACACTGAAATGATTAGTAAATGGGACCTCCTGGAACTGAAAATCTTCTGTAAAGCAAAGGACATGGTCAACAAGACAAAATAGCGGCCTACAGGATGAGAAAAGATCTTCACCAACTTCATATCAGACAGTCTGATTTCCAAAATATATGAGCAACTCTTTCCTTCTAACTTCTCAACTTATGAACATCTTCCAGTGATTCAAACCACTCTTCACTGTCTAGTCTTCCTCAGTCATAATCCTTGGCAACTTTTCATTTCACTATAGCTCCTCTTCAGGGCTTAGATACAGAAAGAATCTGATCTTCATCTATAATGCATCACCTGACACTTGAATAGATAGTCATGTTTTGTCTGTGTTCTCAACAATAATAACCATTATAGCTACTAGGACTCTGATCCCTGTCTATATCACAGTTGTCTGGGTATGCCTTTTCCTGGCCTGATATTTTCACTTGTGCAAAACTATTTAAAACCTGGTCTTCATAAAGATAATTCTTCTACGATCTCTTTGGATACATCTTCCAATCCTCTCACTAACACTGAGACAATGCCCAGGATAAAGCAAATCATCAGGTCGTCACTGTGAACAAAAACTGGGAATAATCTAAGACCATGCTGCCAGATGACTCTCCTACATATCTGGAGTCAGAAGAGGGGTTGGTGGCTTCATGTCACTTTAAGACCTATTGTTTGTACTGAATAGCACCAAGGACCTGGTGGCGTCACCTGCCATCTCAACTGCTGCTGCAGGAGCTGAGATGTCTCCCTCTGCCTACCAAGTGCACATTGATGAACCATAGTGTCCAAAGAGCAAGTTAAGACACAACTTAACTTGAGAGGATGTTCTAATGTAGCATGGCACCTAGACTGATGGCCGTCGTGGCACCTGGGAGCTTCTTAGACAAGATTCTACCAGCCTCCATCAGTTCACCCTTGAACTGATGCCATCCTTATTGATCTCCATAGCTTGAGCAATTTTAATATATTTACCTGAACACAATCTTGTCTTGAAAATTTCCCTTCCTTTAACTTGCCTTGAAAATGTCCATATTCTGAAATGTGTATATTTAAATTGAAAAGCTATGCTACTCCCAGGTCAACCTAATTTTTCTTTAGGGAATATTTCTCTGGGTATCTTTAGGATTAATAATGTCCATTTCTCCAGATGGTGGGTTTAGGAGTTTCATAGGCCTATATGGAGTAGAAGAGAAAGAAGTCATACTGTGTAATCATAACTCAAGAAAATTATTTGGTCATTATCATCAGCCATAGGGGCTAGAAGACTTGGAGCATGTGAGAGTCTACAACCACACAGTCCTTGCCCTCATCTACCCTCAGAAGGACAGGAGCGTCCTGTTCCTTCTGAGCACTGAAACTCTACACATGGATTACTTACTACTGAGGATTATTTGCTGATAAATTTCTCTTCATCAGTGGTTGCAGTGGTCTCTAAATTTTGGTTGATAGTACTACATTGTCTGATGGAACTGTTTCTTCCTACAGCACAAAGTCTATGAAAGGCATACTGGGAAGTAATTTCCAAGTTAAAAATTCATACTTCAAAATCTTTTTCTTCTCTCCACCCTTAAACTCCTTGTGGTACTTGGAGAATGGTGTGGAATTAGAGAGTCCATGGGATTCACTTGTGATTCATTTTTCAATAGGTTCCTACTCACCCACAGTCTGTTCCTCTCGGGGAACGGCATCCTGTGTGTGCTTAACCAGTTTCTCTTCTTCTCCCAAGAAAATTTTCCCAAGAAAAGTGGTATTGTGAACTAAATCCATGATTCCTTGACTGTGTTTCATGACGTCATAGCAGGTCATGTAATTGAATGTGGGGCTGCAAAAAAAAAAAAAAAAAAGTCAACCCTAAAAGGTTACTGATATGCAACAATCAAACAAAACTTAGTTCAAAATCCAACATGTAATGAATCCATGTGTGTCTGGCAGCCTTCACCTGTATTGCATCAGACTTCACTGAAGCCTTGGTTACAAACATACAAAATGTGTTCTTCTCACTGTCCATACTGTTATATCACCCCAAACCAACCCTGCCCAACATACCTCGGCTCTGATTTAAGATTGTTGTATGCTATGAACTTCAGTGCTTTATTGTACGTATAGTGATTTTCTCACAGAAATTGTTTAATCAAAGAAAGCAAAGGCTTTTTTAAAGCATTTAAAATGAATTATCTCATGATTTAAGTTTAGATTAGTATGTCCTGAACTTGTGTTAAAATGTTTAAATTTAGAATTTTCTGTTTGAAACACTGAATTAATTGATTTCATGAAAAAAGTTAAGTCTATTTTGGCTTGGGATTAAGGCAGAATTCCCAACATTTTCTGAAATGTCCATTAACATCTTATTTTATGTATTTATTCAAAATACTACTGACACTTATAAAAGCAAAATATCAATCCATTCTGAAAAATGTTGAAGAGGTTATTTATGCTAAAGTATTACAGACTCAATCAAGACTTAATTTTTCATGCAAATTAAGCAAGCATATATGTTAGTATAGAAATCGGCTTTAAATTTTACTATCTGGTAAAACAGGGTTCATACCAAAGAAATGTTTTAAAATAAAATACTTTATGATTTTATTTTTAGCAAATGCTTGATTCTTTTTTGCACATTATACATATGTATGGTTAGGTGGGAAAATAAAGAAGCCTGAACTAAACGATGTGTGGTCAGAGCACCAAGAGAAGCAATCAATAGTATTTTAAGTGCATATATATTCCATAAGTGACAGGTTTATATTCTCAGGCATTTCTAACGGCAGCACGCTAGGATGTGGAAGACATGCTGTGAGGAGATAGATAGATAGATAGATAGATAGATAGATAGATAGATAGATAG
>NC_022010.1:59880996-59891532 GCF_000317375.1 Microtus ochrogaster
GATAGATAGATAGATAGATAGATAGATAGATAGATAGATAGATAGATAGATAGATAGATGGCAGACACATAGATATGGTTGGATTTGGACTATACAAGCAAACTGGACAGTTTCTGGTGGACTGTGATATTTACTTCTTAATTCATATTTTGGTTAGTGCATTGTATTTGTATATATTTATGAAGTATGATGTTATTTTGGTTTATGTATACACTGGATACTGAGAGTGTAACATTACTCCAAATTTTCATCATTTCTTTGTGGTTGGTGTAAAAGGGATCACTTACTACAACCAACAATTCACCCCAAACACTTTGGGAACTAAGGAAAAGCTTTTCAATGGCATACACTGTATTCTGGTCTATACCCCCCCAAAATGCCCAGAACAGATTTTTAAAAAAAAAAAATTTTTTTTTTTTTTTAAAAATCTGGTTGTGCAAGCAGGCCTTAGTCTTTAAATGTGACACACACCGTCATCTTTAAATCTTGGGGTTAAGGTCATAACCCCAAGACACACTTGGAACAGTTTAAACAGCGACAGGAGCCTTATACTTGGCTGTTTTGGTCAAGTGGGAGGTTTACACAGCCAAGATAATGTCACAGTTATGTTTGAATTAGGCAAGTGTTGCTCTTTTCCAGTAGTTGTTACCCAGGGTCATGCTGCCTGACAGAATTACAATTTTTCTTAATAAGAACTAGGACTTAATGGTGGACCAGGACTTAATGAGCTAAGATCCTGTTACCCAGTGCCATCTCATTGATAAGGGAATAAGGTCTAATTTGCAGTAATCTTAGCAAAAAAAATAAATAAATAAAATGTCCTGACAGAAATAGTCTCAACATGCCAAGAGTTTAATTTGGCTAGAGGAACAAAAATTTTCCTACCCATTCTAATAAGCCTGTCTGCACACTATCATTTTGATCCAAATAAAAATCTCAAATACCCCAAAAGGAAAGTCCCACTGACTATGTCCAGCTCTAGCTGGACATTGATGGGGGAGGGTCACCCTGAAGGGTTGCTGGCAGAGAGATCAAAGTTTGCTCTCAGAGACCCCTGAAACTGGTTTCTGCTTGCCAGAAAGGCCACTTCCCTAGATGTGTACCTGTGGTTAGGCACCAAACCCATGCCAACCTACAGACTCCTGGGGTCCCTGTTCACATGTGCCTATATGCATTTCAACGTCTCCTAAGCTCTTGTCCCTTCTCACCTCTGCCTCTACTCTAAACTTCCAGACTGTTCCAGTTCACAGGCTTCCTGCCCCTCAGTTTCTTGTTCTTATAACCTGCAGTATGTTTCCATACCCCAAGATTTTACATCCTGCTTTCTAGCCCTGACGATAATGGCCAGACTGCTTCATTTTCTCTGTGCTCCTCCATAAGCCTCTGGCAACTATTATCAGAGAAAGCACCTAATTGTGAACTTGCTTACAGTCTCATAGGTTTGGCCCATTATTATCATGATGAAGAGCATGGAAGTATGCAGGCAGTCTCTGAAACAGTAACTGATAACTACATCCTTATCCATAGGAAGGGAGGAAGAGAGAGAGAGAGAGAGAGAGAGAGAGAGAGAGAGAGAGAGAGAACCCAAAGCCTACTACTCCCAGTGACACACTCTCTCCAACAATGTCAAACCTATTCCTTCTATTCCTTTCACATAGTACCACTCTCTAGAGCCTAATCATCCAAGTATATGAACCTATGGGGACCATTTCTTCTCCTTATAACCCACATTCCTTTAGAACATCAATTCACTGCTTCCATTTCTCCCATATTACACAAATACATTGAAATTAATTCATTCTATTTGTGAATTATTGTTTATCATGTTCGTGCCTTTGCACCACAGAACTGCAGAACACACTCTGCTTTCTATATAGGGATAAGGAGCTGTAGGAAATCCTACAGCCAGTAGTCTGTAAGTTACCTGTTTACTGAGGTGTGGCCTTTTATACTCTTTATGACAATGTACAGCATGTGTATGGCCTCTTTTCTGGCTGCGGGATTTAGTTGCTATTCTCCTTTCTAGCAGAGAATATTGATTTAGAGTCTACTCCTAAATAAACTATTATTCTCAATTCTGAGCTAGTATTTCTTTTAAGTGTCCTTCAATAAGGTTCTTCTTCTTGTTGACTGATTTTTCCTTCTTTTCCCTCACTCTCTCCAGTTTATGGTCACCATAAATGTATTTTAAATATCTGTGAGATTAAGTGCTAATTTCCACCAGGGGGTTAAAATCATGTGGTTTGTCTTTCTATATCTGCCTTGATTCTCTTCATGTCCTCCAGGTCCGTGCAATGGCAGGATTTATGATTCCTTTATGGCTGAACAAAAAGGTATAATGTTTGTTGTAAACATATGCCAGATGCCAGACATATTTTATTCATTTATTCATTGATGGAGTCTGTTTTCATATCCTATTGAGATTAGTGGTAATAATGTGAACAGTACCATAATAAATAGTAGTGCAGATTTCTTCTCTTTTGAATATGTACCAAGTAGTGACCTTTCTGGGTCTTACAATTGCTCTATCTTCAGTTTTTATGAGGAAACTTCATGATACTTTCTGATTACTAATTTATATTGCTGTCTATAGTACATAAGTTCCTCTTTCTTCACATCCTTGCCAACTTTTGTTAATTTTTGTCCTTTACCAATACTGATGGCTACAACTTGACTTGGCCTGAGGGAGCTCTCTATAAATGTATCAAGCCTGGAATCTGCTTAGGATTCGCCCCTCTCTTACCCCTTTGCACTCAGACAGCAAAAGTTGTTTAAATGCAAATTGTTTTCCTGGAGGTACAGCTATTGCTAGTCACTGCTATCTGGGCTTCCATGCTTTTATCAGCAGAGAAGTAAATGTGCCAGGTCTTTTGAGTAATCAAAGCCAGGGAGCTATACTTTAACAATGACAGAGGGGAAAGGAGGAGTGAGTTCTGAAAGGCTACAGAAACAAGGAAGCATAGGAGACACTGGTTACAGGGCAAAAAGTGTGGTGAAGGAAGGAAGTCTGAAAACAAGACCACTGAAATACCGTTTCCATCCTGCAGGTTGCTAATGCCTGGAGTTCCTCGGCAAACACTGAGCTCTCTCCCTACACCCAGAAGATGCTACTCTTAAATAAGGTGGCAGAGAAGGCTCCCTAGAAGATGATGGATGGGTGAACAGAGGTGATGGAGGAAGGTCATTGGTTGATTTAATAAAGAAGCTGCTTGACCTGATAGGTTAGAACGTAAGTGGGAGGAGCAGAATGCTGGGAGGAAGAGGAAGTGAGGTCAGACTCGACAGCTCTCCTCTCAAGGGCAGACGCCTCAGAGAGACAAAATGCTCCACTCTTGCGGGCAGAGGTGAGAGCTCTGCTCTCTGAGGCACACGCGATGAAGCTCCGACCCAGGATGGACGTAGGCTAGAATCTTCCCGGTAAGCGCACCTTGGGGTGCTACACATAGATGATTAGAAATGGGCTAGTCCAGGTGCGAGAGTTAGCCTAGAAGAGAATGGGCCAAGCAGTGATTAAAAGAATACAGTGTCCGTGTAATTATCTCGGGTAAAGCTAACTGGGTGGCGGGACACAGCCCACGGCTCCTATTACAACACAGAGGCAATAGTAGTGTCTCGTGGCATTGAGGTTGTTTTTCACAAATATAATATAGGGTCTTGATTGTACCTTCCAACCCCATGCAATTCTATGCTAACATTTTATTGTTCATAACCTTGAGTATAGTTGTGTCCAAAGATTAACAGACAGAAATATATAATTTATTTCATATTATCTGCCAATTTTATATAGTTAAAGTATAAGGATTAAAACAAAACCTTATGATTATAAATAGAGTATGCTGTCCAAATTTATTTCTTGATAGTAAATGGAAGGTTGCTTTCAAGTGTTTATGCTTCTGTGGCTGGATTTCTGGGAAGACTAGACTGGCCTTGAACCCATGGTCTTTCTGTGTCAGCTTTCAGTGTCAACTGCTCCAAATGTTGGTGATAAGAGTATATATTTAAGCTATTGTTGGATCCAATGTTTCAAAAATACCTGTTTATTTGATCTCTAGCATAGTTTAACCTCATTATTCCTTTGTTGCTCTTTGTTTGAATGATCTGTCTAGATGAAAGTTAGATATTGAAGTACCAAACTATTACTGCATTAGAGTTTATCTTTTTAAATCTAATAATGCTTGCTTTATATAAATGCAAACTGCAACTTTAAGTGAACATATACTGACAGTCATTTTCTCATGTTAAATTGAAACCTTTGTCATTGTACATTGACATTCTTAATCCCTCTTCTCGGTCTTTATTTAAAGTCTGTTTTATCTGATATCATCATAGCCAGTCCTGCTGTCTAAAAGTAATGTAAGAGGAGCATCTACCTTTGAAGTGAGTCAGCACAGACAATCCAAGTAATGATGGGCACGTGTCTATCTTAATGAGTAAAAAGGTTTTATTAGATCCTGATTTGAAATGGTGTATGACTATAGCTGTGTTCCCCAAATCACCCACTTCAGATTACCAAACCCCTGTTTTATATGGGTTTAAGTGAAGAGAAGAATTGATGCAAGCCTGGCCTCAGAGTGCTATCTAGTGTTAAAACAGAAGAGGCAAGTGGAAGCTCAGTCAGCAAAACTACAAACAAACCCAGATGTTGGGCAAGTTACATGTTAATGGTGTTGCATACCAACACTTATTGGGATGTTTCTGATCTCAGCAAACACTATCTAACCTTGAAAAGAGTAGCTTGTTTTGCTGCAGTCTGACATAAAGAATGATTGAATGAAGGCTTGCTGCTAGCTGGGGTCTCCAGTTAGTATTGAGAGTACTGGTCTCCTGCACCCGCTGTTCGCACTTTCCATTTCCACGGTCTATCTTTCTCTATCCTTTCACTAACAGTCTGGTCAGAGGAGTATCCCATAGACATCATACCTTTTAGCCCACTTAGGAAAATATTACATTCAGCTCTCAGGTTATCAGTCAGGCAGCATCTTAAATGAGCTTTTAACCCTGTGCTGTTAGGGACAGAATTAGGGGCTTACTGGCTTGTTGGCTACTACCAATCTCAGTCTTAGGGTTAGACCTAATGAATAATGTGTAAAGTGAACTCACACTTACTTGCACACACACATACACTCACATACACACACACCGTCACTCACTCACTTACATGTATGCATAGACACAAAGACAAAAATCTAACTAGATTATTTCAAATCTCAAACCCAGGAAGTTATTCTTCTGACCTGGAGTTTAGTTCAATAATAAAGCGCTTTGTTCACCTGCATAAAGTTCTGAATTCATCCTTACCTAATACATATGCCAAAATTCTTTCATTTTCATCTGATCGATTTTACTGTAGAAGCTCTCATTTCTACTTTAAATTACATACATGTATTAAGTTCTTTGTCGCCAATATTTTTATTGGTTTGATTTCATCATCTCTTTTTTGTTGATTCTCTCATTCACACCAGGAATTATTCATATTCTTATATTTCATTAAGCTTCCTTAAAAATCATTCTTTGGAATTCTGTGTTAGGATATTTGTCAACTTCTTTTGTCTTTTGGTGTCAGTTAATAGAATATGTCCTACTTCAGAGGCCTCGTGTTCTTATTTAAGCTTCTTTTTCTGCCCTGTTGGTATCTGTGCATCTGGTGAGTTACTTGTCTTGCCTAATTTTCAAGGTGGCTTTCTTAGTGAGACTTTCTGCAGCATTTGTTTATATATGCTGTGTTGGCCTTGAGTCCAGATGAGAGATTTAGTGGCATATCCCTAGAAATTAATAAGCTATTTGGCAATGTTTGCCTTATTGACCACAAAGGCAGATAATATTGAATCGTACCAATACCTGAATACAGATTCTCTAGGCAGAGTGAGATCCCTGGATTCTGTGTGGTACATTCACCTGTTTCTGTGGGATCAGGTCAGTTTCTGTGGCTCATAGGATATGGGACCATCTTGGTTGGCTAAGCTGGGTATACCTCATGTCTGCTCCTTCTGTAGGGGAAGGTTGTATGAAACATAGGTATGCCAAGAGATCGACATATGTCATCTGTCAGGTCAGTGTTTAAGGGTTTCACTGATTGATGCATGGTGCTTCTGGATACTGACCTGTATATGCAATGTTTCCCAGCTGTTTCCCCCTGCTTCTCAGAACCTCAGGAAGCTGAGCTACTGGTAGTAAGTAGGTTGCCTAATCATTTCTAGGAATTCTAAAAAGATCAGCAGGGATACCTGGTTACTTTTTGTAGAGGATTGTTTACTCAGCTACTTCCCAAGCTGTGGGTATGGGGACAAGCGCAACACTGTGCTTTCCTAAACCTTGAACTGTTCAAAGTGGGCAACTGAATTATGTCTTAAAGATAAATGTGATTGACAAGAACTATGTATCTGCTTCCCTTTATAATCTGTTTATGGCTGGTCTTTTTCCTGGGATGAAGGTCATATGATAGGGAGCGGGTGTGAGCTCTTCTGAGGTAAGGAACAACAGGAAGTGGACAGGGCCACCATCCTATTGTCTGAGGGTCTGGGTAACATGATTCTCTCAAAGTAGGCTTCCAATATGCTTATTTAATAAGTAGAGAGATGGTGGGCAGTGGTTCCTGGTTTATTCAAAGAATTGGGTATCTGGTATTGTTTGGGATAGTTCACTAGATAATTTACAGAAATTACATAGGTACCTTATCAAGCTGTCTCTGTGCACCAGGAGTCCTTTCCCCACCTGTACTCAAGATAGTGCATCTGTCAGTACACAAAAGATGCACCAAGAAATAGTTGAGCAATCCAGTCCTGTAGATAAGCTTCCTGTGACCTTTTTAAGGAGATAGGAAGTCCACCCACCCAGTTCGATAAAACATCTCTTCACTTAAGATTGATACTACAAAGTCAAAGGTAAACGTTATAAGCTCAGTTCCTTTACAAGGCTCCCATGTATCTTTGTGTTCTGCTATATATCCATACATTTCCACTGCTCCAATACTTTGTATCAATGATTCCATGAGATGGTTGTTATTTCTCCCTGTGCTTTGATAACTGTGCAGAGAAAAGTTTGCCGAGGACCTTGGGTCAACCATCTTTCTCCCAAGCACCAACTTCTACCCTACATAAACTATTATAACTTAGTAGTGTTTCTATAACTTAGGATGCTTCTTTTCCCAGCTCATTAACTTGCATAAACAATTCTGTTATTGTTGTGCCCTCTTGGGGACTAATATTGGAACTATCAAAAATACTCACAATACATAACCCTTCATGATCTTCTAAAACAAAATGAAAATTTCTGCAAAAATTGCTAACTATATAGAATATAGACAGTAATATAATTTTTATGCAGTAAATATATATTTCTATATAGTTATATACAATTGGAAAACAAACAATAGATTGTAGTAAACTAGCAACAATGAAAAATTAATATACAAAGTGTGCAAAGAATAGTTTAAAATTGCAAAAGAAAATGCAAGAACTCCATCGATAGAGGGGAACAATAAGTACCCAGAAAATACAACTCATTTGAGAAGCACTAACTGATAGGCACTTGAAAAGATCTTTAAATTATTTAATCTGGAAATAAAATTAAGTTAATAATGAAATATGTTTTTGTAGATGTGGGACTCTCAGATATGAAATCATATTTAATTATTACACAAAATATGAAAAGAATAAAGTTTTTTAATATAAGTAATTCAAAAAGAGGGCACTTTCAGAAATGATTGATTAAGTTGTTAATTGTTATTGCTTCTTTGGAAAGTAATCTAGTATTCTAAAATTTTAAATGCCTATTTCCTTTGATTTAACATTACATTCCTGGGACATTTCCCTAAGTAAAGAAAATCATGAGTAATGGCTCACATATAAGGATTTGATTCCAACATTTTTCATAATGGCAACACAATCTAGATGTTTCTGAGGAGAATACTGAACTAATCATGATCCATAAGCTGTGCTCATTTGTAATTATGATCATATTATTATAATAGGAGATATCATGTGGCAATTAAAATAATAAATCAGAGTTGTAGCAGTTAATTTATTTTTCACTGGGAAAAAGCAAGATGAAGAGACCTACATATAATTGATTCTATTTTGTTAAACAATGCCTGCCAATGTGTGAATATTTACCTGAACAGATAATCATGGGTAAGAATATTGAAGAATTACAGATTGTTAACCTGGAATGTGCATTGGATGAGTAAAATAAGGAGGCTAGGAGGCAGACAGTGGAAGAATGCATGACCTACTGTGGGTTGTGGAGAGAGAACAAGAGCTGGTCAAAACCTGCTAATGTTTTAGAATGATTGGCCTATTTTTTATGCAATATAGTAATATAGGCTATATGTAGCTAATGTCATCTTTATTTATAGAAACAAATGCTTATTTTATGCCCTAAGTTATCTTGAGAAATATTGACTAATGTCTCATTTATGATAAAAATAAATATATAAATACATTATATAAAAATTCATATTTCTTAAAGAGAAGTAGAAACATATGTGAAATAATTTTAGAAGAATCCACAATGCTGTGACCCAGTAATAGACACTTTAAACTTTAATAGTGCATATAATTCTTTTAAAAATAGTATGTAATATTACACACTTCATATATTGATGTGTACGATGCAGTTCCATAAATCATTCTCATTTAATTACCACAAACATTTTCAGTAACAAATTTTCCCCAGAAGAAGAGGATTGCATACTCTAGACATCAAAATTATTACTTTATATCCACACAAATCTTTCATAAATGGTTTCAAATTGCAACAATAAAAATGGGAAGAAGAAATGAGTCCGAAAAGACAAGCTCTAAAGGATAAGGGCAGGATTCCAAAGTCTTCTCTGTAAATTGGCAGCAACTCTAGGTGGAACACAACCTTGTGTCCTCCCTTCAACTCCCTGTTGCGTTCTGATAGCGCATATGATACTGACCCTTCAGTTTGGGTAAGGACTACAAACAGTATTTGAAAGAAAATCAGAAATTCTGCGGCTCTGAAAGAATTTAGTAACTGTCTGTAGTCATGGTTGCACAATATCTTTCCAATTTTCATGGTAAGATTTCAGATTTGAATGTGGGCTCTGTGTGTTACAGCATTTGCCTAACTGTAAAACAACTCAGAGTGATGATTTGGATGTTGCAACTGTTCACAGAATATAATTCTCACCTGATTTAAGAAACAAAAACAAAGTACTACTTACTTAGTGTTCCAGTCCCCCTTTTTAATCTTTATTCCCTGTTTGACCCAGTGAGGAAGCTATCCCTCTCTACAATCCAGGGGTGGAGACAATGATAGCACAGAGCAAATCTGAGTTTCCAGCAGCCACAGCTAGCTCCTATTGCTACCAACTGCCAATTAGCCATATCAACATCTTGTTCATCCTGTCTTTTCTCGGCAATTTGTTTTTCTAGTCAGATTTCTTTCATCAAAATTTCCACTACCACTATCACCATGTTTACCTCATTCTCTTTTTTATATGCCCCTGTGGTCTGGTGGACCTAGAGTTCTCTCTTCCTTATCAGTCAGAAATGGAAACGTATTTTTGACTCCTAACATGGAGGTACTGTCATCTGAACACCAGTGTAGTTAATGTCCATTGCACATGGACATTTTTGATCCTTAGAGCTCATTGAAACCCAAGGTAAATTTTTGCTTTATTTGAACTGGCCAATTTTAATATGTCTTATTGTAGCCACACATCCCTTTTCCTTAGCTCTAAACACACAATGAAGTGGCCAAATGGAAGACTTTAATGTCCATACCCTAAACTTCTGGAGGCTGATTCTCTCTCAGTCTCACATTGCCTGGGATTTCTATGAGAAGCATGCTGACTGGCAATCTAACCATTTCATTAAATGACATTCCTCTAAGAATCAATCAACAAAGATCATTTTGAATGGACTTTGTGGATATTGGATCAGTTTAGTGCAACTGATTAATTAATTGCATTTCCTCACTGTTAGCTGCAACCTTTATTAACAGCCTGTTTCTGCCTTTCTGAGCTGTTATATAACAAACAGGATTGAAAGTAGGTCTCTGCTATCTTTTCTTTTTCTTCTTCTTTTTATTCATAGCAGAAAATGGTGAATTAATTGATTTTGGAGAACAGTTATAGGAAACTGGCCCAGTGTGATGAGAAGATGTTCTGTGAACAGACATCTGTACCTCCGAGCTTCACTGTTTCCATTTCTTCCCAAAATTTATTGCTAATTCTTTACCCAGAAATTCCTTTGTTCCAGAGAGACATTTTCAGGCTTCGAGTCTGTGAAAAGTGGTTAGAAGTCAAATTTTTGCCAAGGTAGCTTCTCCTTTGGTAACACTTGGTTAACCACTTGCTGACTCATGTAGGTGCTCCAGGAGGCAGAACATTTGAGAGGTGCTTGAAGAGATGAGCAGCCATGTGTTCCCTCTGATATACAGAACAATTTTTAAACTTTCACATTGAAGTCAAACAAATGTCAAACAAAATTACCAGAATAATCGTAGTGTAATCGTTACAGGTCCAGCTTTCTTTTGTGTGTGTGTGTGTGTGTGTGTGTGTGTGTGTGT
>NC_022010.1:59892057-59898194 GCF_000317375.1 Microtus ochrogaster
AACAATGAGGGCTGATGAGAAGCCAAGGACAAAGGCACGGGGCAGGTCCAGCTTTCTAATTACAAAACTTGTTTTCATCGGGCCAGGGGAGATGACTCAATTGGCAAAATGGTTGTAATGCAAATGTGAGGACCTGAATTTGGATCTCCAGAATCCATATCAAACATCTAAGCTCTAGGACCTGTTCTTGTGACCTCAGCATGGGAGGGTCAGAGACAGGTGGACCCTGGAACTTACTGTCCAGCCAGTGAGTTAATAACTGCAGGCTCATTGAGAGAGCCTGTCTTCAAAATTAAGGAGTGGAGAGGCAGGAAGGGGAGCAGAGAAAAATGTAGGGCTCAATAAAAATCAACGAAAAAAATAAAAAAGATGGATAATTATAGAAAGAAAATGCTGTCTCACAAAACTTAAATAGATAAATAAATAAAGAAGTGTTCATTGAGTTTAATTTACTACATAATACTCTAATTTTATTGCAGACATATATCTGAATATCTTTGAAGGTATCAGTATTTATTTAAAACTCACATGATCATCCTGAGAAATATAATATTCAGAGGATATAAAACAGTAAAATGACATAAGTGATAGCATAAGTTTATATTTTACATAACTGTTAAAGTCACCAAATATATTTAATGTACATATTTGTGCTGAACATCAGCAGCTAAAAATGGGATGTTACTCTTATTCAAATCATACAACAACAAGTCTAAGGAATATTATTCCAGCTAGTATTTAGTGTCTGACCACGACATTGACTGGTATTATGTGGGAGAATATTTCCCTTTAAGATTAAAGTTTTAAAAAAAGTGTAGTCTTAAATCTCAGCTCTATTCGGGTTGTTTTTACAAATCTTCTGTCAGCAGCTCTTTCTGGATTCACCTACGCAGTCTCCATGCCTTAAATATAACTCCAGTGCCATTACCTAGCAAATGTAAGCCAACCATTTATTCACTGCCTCATACTATAATGATCTATAAATCATGGCATGCTGAAATATCAAATCTTAAAGAATTTTTAATTCTGAAATTACAAGGATTCACAGATCTTGGATTAAAACAGTTTAGATTTCTTGACATGTATTTTCATCAAAATTAAAATACTTGTATAAATTTTCCCTAGGCAGTTTAGGCTTCTGCATATAATCAAGCACTTGATTTTATATCTTCATTATACTTTTGAACTGTACATCTACATTTTCTCTTCTCATCTAGCTTTGAACATGAGATATTGGTGAGTTTTAACGAAGGAGATGCTACGTGTAAGACAGTGATCATGCAGAAGTTAGATGTTACTGATAATTCATAACTGCATTTGGAGTGGGCCTTTAGTTGGCAAATGAATCACAGAGAAGAAAAAGAAAAAGCAGAGGAATCCCAGAAACTAGAGAGCAGTAGACAGTCGGATATTCCTGAAGGCGGAGAGATCGGGCGCTTAAAAGAAGGAATCCCACATTAGCTCAAAACATATATACAGGTATTTATTAATAGATAAAATTTACAAATCAGGATTCTCTGCATGAACGATAGATAAAGATGAGATCCAAACTAACCAAACCAGCAAAATTGGGGTCCAGGGAGAAAAGCGGAGAGGAAGGGGATGCTTCCGCATCCAGGTAAATAGTCTATGAGGCCACGTCCCGGTAGGCAGATAGTTGTTAGCTATACCTTCCTGCAGCATATTCCAGGACATAAATGGTAATACAAACTGAAAGTTCCCTTTAGGAAATGCTTCTGCAAGATGCAGTTTCTGTGGGTCAGCAGAGGCAAAACCAAAAGTAGGTAGGGAAGAGGAAGAGGGCTTGGGAGGAGACCAGAATTTCAGAGTATAAACTACATTGCCTAGAGATCTAGCATCCCAATACTAATCCCCTGGCAAAGGGAAGTTTTGAGAAAAATCAATAGTTTGTGCCATGCCCTTGCTTTGCAATTCACTTCAACATTTTAACACTCCTCTTAAAAGGGGATAAATCTCCATGTAGGTTATGCATCTATAGACATCTAAGCATCGATAAGTAAATACAATACAGATCTTATAACTGCATAGAGGGTGGTAGACTTGAGCATAAACATCACAATCTTAGGAGCTTCGAGTCAGTAAACATTTCTGAGTGAAGGCAATCACAGGATGATACGGTAGCATGGTTGGGAGGCACCAACCTCACACATGTACTGTCACTATTAAGGAGCATCATGCAGCATGTTCCTAGACTTGTTACATTCACCATGCATTATAATTCAAGTATGTTCTGTTTGCTGCTTTGAGACATTTGGAATTGTTGAAGTGTTTTTTTAATAATTCTCCTTCCTCTGCAGAAATCCGGGGAAATACATCCTCATTTCCAGGCTCTCTGTCTTCAGTTTTAATAACAGAAGAGGCTTCATCAATAAATAGATGTTTAGTGTTTGTTTACTCAAAGGTATATTAATATTTTTCTTATTACTTGCATCATGGTTTCCCAGGGAGGTTTGAAAATAAGCACACATAATAAAGAACCTTGATGAAGAACTCAAGGGAACCTAATCAATTATAATGAGGCCATCCTGAAAAACTCATAGGGGTTCCTAATATGAAAATAATTTAACTCTTTTATCAATTTACTTTAATAGCCCTCAGTTCAGCTTCTGTTTGTTGTTAAGATACTAAATACTAAAACACGAGGGCTACCTACAGCTCTGCGCCTTTCCCCAGTTAAGAATGTATCGTTTATTTCTGGCTAAAAGAGATAGGATTGCTTAGTGGTAGATGTACTTGAGTCAATAGGGTGAGAACTAGGGAGAGTGCAACCTCCCAGGAGAGACGATTATCCAAACAGATAGTTTCTTTGTCCCAAATCTTTGTGCCAAGGCATAGCCAGTATTTTTCCATTTCCCCTTGCTGTCTTCTGCTATGATTTAAATGTGTACCCTAGTGTCATGTGTTGGAAACTTAATCCCCAAATTATTACTGGTGTTTGGAAAGGAGATATTTCCAAAGTGGCTGAATGATGAGGGCATGGAGTTTATGAGAAGATTTCATTCATAGATTAATGATTTATTGAAGGCTTGGCTTTTTTATAAAAGGAGGATCACTCTGACTCACTTGGGATGAGTTCTGATAAGCTCTCTTCTGCCATTTTAAGAACCAGCAAGTCCTCAGGAGACACTTCACTCTCAGACTCCCCAATCTCCAGAACCATGAACTAAATAAGTCCTTGTATTATATAATCTCAAAGTCTGTGTTATTTAATTATAAGAGCAGAAAACAGACTAAGACTTCACTGTGAAAATGTCCTGTGTTATGGTTTTGTGTGTCTCCCATTCCCTGAGCAATTTACAAAGCAATGCTATTCTGCTACTTATTGGACACAGGACGCAGAGACTATACAAACACTTCCCGAATAGTAATGTTAGAACTGACTGAAGTTTAACTGTGCACCAGATAATGTGTTACTTTTATACAGTCTTTTAAACCACCTTAAGAGAGAAAATAAGAAGCAGCAATGTGTCAAAGACTGGGACAAATCATTTTAGATACAGATGTTTTAGTAGCAAATATTAGAAGTTCACTCAAAATTATTTAAAGTTGGGAAAGAAGGTTGGAAACCTAATTAAAATTGTACAGAAATCACAAGTGTGGGCTGGTTGTAAGTTTCAATAGAAAATAGGAAAACTATCCTTTTCTCTTTCTTTAGTCTGATTGCTGTCTCTCATTTTCATAATTCAATCTCTATTAGTATTTTCACTGATTAACGTGTGTTGTGGTTCTGGTACAAAACTTAACCCCCCAAAAGGCCTTGTGTTGAACAGTTTGTCTTCATCTGTGGATCTAATCATTGAGAATTGATTGCACTATAAGTCTTCCTCTTCATCAGTGGGTTAATCCATTGATGTGTTCCTAACCTGATGACATTGTTAGGAGGTGGGTAGAAGTTGGGACTGGTTGAAGGAGGCAAGTTGAAGGAGATAGTGTATGTCTGAGAAGTCTGTCTTGCATCTAAATCATTCTAAGTCCTCTTGGTCTTTGCTTCCAGACTGTCATCAGGTGAGCTATTTTGCTCTGTACTGCGTGTCATGATGTTCTACCTCACCCTGGGTCCAGAATCTGTGAAAGCAAAGACCATGGACTGAAATCTCTGAAGCTGAGAGCCAAAATACTTCCTTCTCTCTTCTTTTATGTATTTATTATAGTGACAAATGACCAACCTGGAATACAGGTAGCAGCATGTGGTTTATACTACATATCATTGTGAACCTTTAGGCATTGAGTTTACACCAAGACCTCAGATTAATAATATGACATCTAGGTTTAGGGAAGTGAGGAAACTCATGGAAAAAATGCTTCCATTAAATTGCCAGGGATTGATGAAGGCAAGAGTGAGCCTGTGAATGTGTTGTTTTCATTGGTTAATGAATAAATAAACTGCCTTGGCCTTTTGATATGGCAGAACTTAGGAAGGTGGGAAAAATAGAACTGAATGCTGGGAGAAAGAAGGCAGAGTCGGAAAGAGAAGCCATGCGTCCTCTGCCTGAGACAGACGCCAGTTGGAATCTCCAGTAAGCCACTGCCATGTGGCGATACACAGATTAATGGAGATGGGTTAAACTAATATGTAGCAGTTATCCAA
The DNA here is from genome assembly GCF_000317375.1 of Microtus ochrogaster. Lineage (NCBI taxonomy): Eukaryota > Metazoa > Chordata > Mammalia > Rodentia > Cricetidae > Microtus > Microtus ochrogaster. The sequence goes on from NC_022010.1 coordinate 59,896,667, forward strand.
TAAGAAGTTAGAGCTAATGGCCAAGCAGTGTTTTAATTAATACAGTTGCTGTGTGTTTATTTCAGGTGTAAGCTAGTCGGGCAGCCAGGACAAACAAGCAGGCCTTCTCCTTGCAACAAAGAACATCGTGTATAGAAGTCCCTCTCATTGGGAAAATCATGTTTCTGTCTAAAGTTAAGTTATGACTGCACATTCTCACTTCTTTCCTTTTCTTTTTAGTCTACCTTGTTCACAGTGCTTGGGATGCTTGACATGAGTGTCAACTCGACAAGATATACCACAAACTTCTGGAAATGCCTCCATAAGATCTGGCAAGAGTGAGAGGGGATTATTAAAGAATATACAACAAGCATAAAAATAGTTTTCAATGTTGGTCATACATTGTTTTTTATTATTACATTTATTTATTCACATGTGTGTACATGTGTGTGTGTGCACACATATGTGTTTATGTGAATATGGGGTTACACACATAGAGGTCAGAGGACAGCTTGCTAGAGTCATCTTCCTCTTTCTATCATGTGTGTCTGGTAATCAGACTGATCTCTGGGTAACTTCCTTTTTCCCTATTTATTTGTTTGTTCGTTTTGCAGTAAATGTCCCATGAATTGGAAAGCCCCTCTATTCTTGGGAAACAGAGATGTGCAGTTAACCATGCTGATGCCATATTTCAAGTGGAAGATATTGACTTATTTTCTGACAAGATTAGCTGGGTTTTGATCAACATGCTTCTCTCCTCCATGAGGCATTGAAAAGCTCATGTTTGAACTACCTTTTGCATGGGAGGACAGGCCACCAAATGACTTTCTCTTCTTGAGTAGGTAACTGTAATACACTGGAAATTGAATCATGCCGTTTAAAGCCAGAGTGATTTTAACTGTAAAATAGAATCATCTGTTTGGCTGGTCCCTGTGCTAAATGATATATAAGAGCAAAAATGCCTAATATCTCCCTCTGTGTACAGCTTTCTCATAGTCATGATCTTGCCTAAATGCCTTGTGAATCATGGGCATGAGGAACCTGTGCTTTGTAGTTATTAGAAAGTGGGATATTGTCAATATAGAAATGGTTGATGTAGGTTTAAGGAGACAGCTTAGTCATTAAGTGCTTTCTGTATGTGGTAGTTTGAATGGGAATGGCCCCCATGGGGGTCATGTATTTGAATGCTTGGTTCACAATTGGTGAAACTGTTTGAGAATGATTAAGAATTATGGATTTGTTGGAGGAAGTGTGTCACTGGGGGTGGGGTTTGTACTGTCAAAAGACTTACTCCATTCCCATTGTCTGTCTGACTGTCTGTCTGTCTCTGTCTCCTACTTACAAATCAAAATATAAGCTTTCAGTTGTCCTGCAGCTGCCTGCTGCTGGCTGCTCCTTCCTGCCTTTACTCTACCCTATGTACTCCAACCTTCAGAAACCATGTGCTCAAATTAAATACTTTCTTTTATAAGTTGACTTGGACATGGTGTTTTATCATAGAACAATAACTAAGGACTGTACAAACATAGGGACCTCAGGTTAATTTCCA
>NC_022010.1:59898380-59899094 GCF_000317375.1 Microtus ochrogaster
GAAAACTGGATCCTTGGAGTTCACTGCCCAGCCACCTTGCCTACTTCGTGATCCCCAAAACAAATAAAGATCCTGTCACACATACACATACAAAACCAAGATGGTTGTCCCCTAAGTAATGACACTGGAGGTTGCCCTTAGGTTTTCAAGTGTGTACACACATGTGTAAATGTACCTCCACACACATATATACCTATGTACATGAAATGGTCATTCCCAGAAGTTCTAAATTTTCTTATGAGTGGAATGTTCATATGCTCTTCTTTATATTGCCCCATCTCAGATCATGTCTGCTGTCCTGATTTAACCATCAGTAGTAGCATCTCCTTCATCCTTACAGTTGCCCCAACATAACTGAAATGCACCTTTGTTTAGATGACAGATTATATGGTGACCCCACTTGGAAACACAGTCATGATTCCCAGAACGTAATCATTCAGAACACCTGAGTAGGTGTTAGTCCAGCTTCTAGGTGTTTGAGGGGTCCTCCAGGCACTAGAAGGGAGGTACTCACAGGAACATCCAGATGGTTCTTGTGCTTCAATCTCACTGATGCAGGCAATGGCTGATAAAGATTCTCAATGGCCAACCACAACAAAAGAGCTCAAGAGCTCCTAATATAATTTCCTGTCAAAATATAGATTGACTCTTCATTCCAAAAGAACTACTTTCCACTGTGTCTTCACCTCTGATTCCTTATTTTTTTTTTTTTTT
>NC_022010.1:59901889-59907834 GCF_000317375.1 Microtus ochrogaster
TCTTGAGTTCTTTATATATTTTGGAGATCAGACCTACAGAGACTAGTACTACCAACAGATTACAAGAGCTAGAAGAAATAATGTCAGACACTGAAGATACTATAGAGAAAATAAACACTCTGTTAAGTTCTGAAACTACATTGCAACTTGAAGCTAAATAGATCTAGAGATCAGCAGGACAACAGGGACTCCTGAATGCTGGAGAAGGCTAAGGAAGGTGGTTACTGGGTTTTCCTTATGATGGATTCTTTCGTTGACCTCATGTAGCTGTTATTTTAGTGGTTGACAGGTTTTATTCTTCACCCCTGGAATGTGCAGTTTCCAACTGTCTAGATTCTAGTGTTTGTTCCTATACAGTCTATTCTTTGTATACTTTTAAATAAGCCAAGTGCTTCAGACTTGAAAGGATAATTACAAAGCTGTTCAATGTCTTTTTTATGTGATCTCCTTTAACTCAATAGATGTTATAGCTACTACTTAAATTTCTAAGTATGAAAGCAAAGACACACAGCACGAATAGAGACGAAATAGGATGGAATTTTTCTTTCTCTCTCATTCGTATTTCATCTCTACTCTCTAGACATGCATCTATTTCTCAGGTATACTTCTTTCAGATATTTACACACATATGAACAAAAATAGTCCTTGGGCTGGGTATATAGATAGCTCAACTCTTCACACATATGCACAAAGATATTCCTTGGGCTGGGAAGAGAGCTCAACTCTTTACAAATAGGTGCAAAGATAGTCCTTGGGTTGGGGAGATAGCTCAACTGTGCACAAACATTTACAAAGACCTTGGGGGAGATAGCTCAATTGTGGACACACATGTACAAAGATAGTCCTTGGGCTGGGGAGAGAGCTCAACTATTCACACAAATGGACAGACATAGTCCTTGGACTGGGGAGATAGCTCAGCTGTGCACACACATGTACACAGATAGTCCTTGGACTGGGGAAATAGCTCAGCAGTTGAGAGCAGATGCTGTTTTTGTAGAGGACCTAAGTTCAGTTCCAAGCACTCACGTAATAACTCACAACTGGCTGTAACTCCAATTTTAGGGCATCTGGCACCCTCTTCTGGTGTCTCGTGGCATCAGTCACACTTGGTGCACATGCAAAACACACACATAAAAAATATTTTGTAAGTTTTTAAAAAGGAATGAGCTAGAGAGAGAGAGAGAGAGAGAGAGAGAGAGAGAGAGAGAGAGATTTCCTCATTTCAAGTGAAAGCCAGGAGGGAGCTATACATAGAAAGGAGAGGGCAATGTGCTCATCTTACAAAAGTGTCATCATAATTGTCTCCCTGACCGTAGCTTCTCACTGTGCTAACGGACTCAGACATCTCAATGGAACAATGCTCTACCTGCCCCTGCCCAGAGAGGCAGAGAATTTCGATCACCTGTTTTGACATTCCTCTGCCTAGCTCTCAGAGCTCTTTCCCACGAGCCACTTTGTCTATTCCGATGCCTACTGACACCGTTAATTTTAAGATGCTTCCAGATCCTATGCCTGCCTCTGAATACTCATCGGCAGGAACTTCAAGTTTACCTACTTTTGCCGTGAACCCTTTCAGTTCACTGTGGTTTCTACCCTTTCAGTGGATCCTTCTGAGAAGGTTGGCTCTGGGAGAACTTGGGGAAGCTGGACTCATCCACAGAACTGCTTCTTCTCCCAGCCATGGCCTTGGGTGGTTAGCTTTGTGATTGCTTCTGGTATCACTTCATTTCACCACCAAAAAGGGACAATAAAGATATTTGACAAATTACGGGGAATAATCCATTCTGTGTCTAACTTCACTGCCTAGGATGGAAGCAGACTCAATGACCCTCTGACTGTGAGCAGATGAGGAACTCCAAGTATTCAGTGTAGGAACAGTACTTTAAGGAAAATTAGATTGGCTAGACAGCAGCAAAGGTTAGGTCTCATGTCACATGTTTTCTTTCTGGAGCTATAATTTCATTAGAACCCCAGAAAAATTAATCCCTCACTACACCTTCCTTTCTAACCTCTTGATTTCCAATGCACACACAGAAGAGAGAGGGGACTATTTTCTATCTGATGGGTAAGGCTTGAATGCTGTCTGTAGGAAAAAGAGAATGATGTTGTAAAGACTCAGGAGTGAGAATTTGTCTCTGGGCTTCTCAGACTTTCTCAGTGGAACTTGACCATTGGAACGAGACCAAGTGGTCTCCAAATCAGCAGGATCTCTCAGTCAATAGTAAATAAAAGATACTTAGGAGAGGTTCTTGAAATCCATAATTTCTTGGTATTTACAGGGAAGTCTAAAGGCTCACAGTGATTTAGCCTGGAGAAGAGTAATCTCTACATTAAAATCTCTAAATAAATGCTACTCCTCGCTCCTTTTACACATCCAGGCTGTGTGCCCAACTTCAGCCAATTGGGAATTCGGAAGTCACATTTACAGTGCGAGCTAGCATCATATTTCTGTGGGTCTTAATTCCAAAATTAGTCAGCAGTGCCCCATAAAAACAGAAAGTTGTTCTGGTATTCGGAATTAGACAACATTAGACTTTAATGTGACCAATTATAATTCAAGCCAGTTATGTAGGACATTGTGTTTCCATCACAGACCAACCAGTCTTGGATCAGTTCCCGGTTTCCAGTCACTGAATTTCATTGTTGTGATTGGATTTCAGTGTAGTTAATTATAACTCATCAAATCAAATACAACAGAACAATCCCTGAGGTTAGAAGTGGCCATGAAAAGACATATCACAGGTAGTTAGGTAACTAAGACAAACTGGTGATAGCCTTGCCAGAGAGAACCCCAAAATAGGGCCAAGTATTATAGATAAATGAATGATTCATTTAGTAGAATCATCTCTGTAAATAATTACTTAAAGTACTGCAATTCACATAATTTTTAGCTATTTTTGTCTACAATTCTTCCTTATGGAAATGAACTGACAGCAAAAAGATAAAAGTCATATAAAGTATTTTATCCAGTAAGACTAGTAGACCACAGAGTCCATGGCTTTGAACTCAGGCCAGATGAAAACAATGTGATAATCAGTGTTTTCCCTGGAGCTTTGAGTTCATCAATTGGTATGCTTCCTTGTGTTCATAGTCCCTTTCTATATATGTAGCATGGACTACTTCACTGTACTGAGGCATCACCTTCCTCACCTGGGAAATGGAAGCTACCATCGCTCATGCTGTCCATTAACTAAGTGAGAAGAAAAACATAAAAAAGAAACTCAATTCCTTTTGATGGGATCCAGAATGAAACACAGAAGTCCAGTGTCTCAAAAAAAAAGCTGAAGTCTTTTAGAGATTAAACAACAAATTACTCTTCTAATATGAATTATTGATTTTTTTTTTTTGCATTGGAAGAAACAGGATGTCTACCTACAATGATTCACTGCTGTTTGCTCCAGCAGAGGAACAAAACAGCTCGAGGCACGGCTTTCAGAATACTGGAAAGATGCCTATGCAATGGGAAGTGATGATTCACATAATTGGTATGATCCTCAGCAGAAAGAATGTGCAGTCTCTGTAGGTGTGGGCTGACTTGACCGGGGTGAAGGAAAAGAGTCTGAAAGTGGAAAAGGAATGTTTTCGTGCCTACAAGACACCGAGAGTCATTGCAAGTAGAGCACTGTGTGGTGGAGGAGGCCAGACACGGGCTCCTTTCCTCATGAGAATCCCCCAGTCACTCATTGCCTCCTGTAGTCCTGTGATAGTTATGTTGCTTCCATCAGTACCAAGCCAGGAGTAGAGGTTGAAGTCACTGTCACAGGTGCCCAAGTCCACTGTTTTAGTAAACCGACTGAACCACTTGTTAAAAGACACTTAGGCAGTATACTAGCCAGCTCTTCTTACAGTAAAATACCTAAGATAATCAAATTACATGTATGGGGTGGGGAGTAATTGTCTAATAACTTTAGAGGTTTTAATGCATAGTTCCTGACCATATTTCAATGGATCATGCTACTTCATGGCAGAAGGATGTTGCCAGGATGATATGCTTGTCTCAGGCTGACCCATCAAATCATAAAGAGGAAAGGTGAGTACGGGGCTCTAAATATGTCCTTCAAGGGATTACTCCTAGAGTCCTAACATCCCTACCCTTTCCTGGCTCCTACATCCTAAAGTTCCCATTTTCCTAATAACAATGCAGGCTGGCAAGCATGCTTTTAGCACATGGGTTTGGGGAGGACACTCTATATACAAATTATAGCACTCAACATTTGACCTCTTCCCATGAAAACCTGTGTTCATCTCACAGTGCAAAGTGCATTTGGTCCCTCAAGCCTAAACTATTGTAGCATTTTGTAAAAGTCCAAGCCAAAGTATCTACCAAATGCTCAAACTAAACTCTTTTTCTGTGAGCCTTTGTCAAAAATTTAAAAAATAGTTTTATATTTTAAATATAAAACAGCTGGGCGGTGGTGGCGCACGCCTTTAATCTTAGCACTCGGGAGGCAGAGGTAGACGGATCTCTGTGAGTTCGAGACCTGCCTGGTCTACAGAGCTAGTTCCAGGACAGGCTCCAAAACCACAGAGAAACCCTGTCTCGAAAAAACCAAATAAATAAATAAATAAATAAATAAATAAATAAATAATAAATAAATATAAAACAAAGCAAGACTGAAACCTAATAAAGCAAACATTGAGTAAGTCTTCACAGCTGACGTCCAGGCTACCTTGTTGCAGAATGTATTCCCAAGCACTTGGGCAGCCCCACCCATAGAGCTTTATTGGTTAAATCACACTGATAGGCTGGCTGTGCTCAATTTCTTTTCTTTCTTACAGTGTCCTGTCTGCATGTACACCTGCAGACCAGAAGAGGGCACCAGATCTCACTATAAGATCCTTGTGAGCCACCACATGGTTCCTGGGTGTTGAACTCAGGTCCTCAGGAATAGCAGGCCATGCTCTTAACTTCTGAGTCATCTCTACAGCCCCCTCATTTTCTATAACTTCCCTTATCACTGCATGCCATTCGTATCCCCAACTATTCAAAGTCTTCTGTTTTACTCACACAGCTTCAGTATTAACCACCTTGTCATGGGTGCTTCCAGGAACTCTGAGCATGCCACAGGCTGCGTAGTTTCCCAGACATCACCATGAAATCTTGGCGAAAGCCTTAGTAGCTATCTTTATTTTGTGTTTCATATGTTTGCAAAAGTAGCTCTACTTGATGCTGATAAAATCTATAGCCAATGGGAGCTGTACGTGGGCTCAGTTGAACAATGGTTGCAGCCCTCTCTGAGTGTCATGCATATGCAGAATCACATCACCTTAAATGATTTACCAGCCTGCTCATGGGAGCAAGGTGCCCTAGAGCTCTCTTTACAAAGGATGGCCTTTGAAATGAGTTTGTAGGGTTACCATTTTGAGCCTGCAGTGTGTAGGATCCTATGGATATTCTAGATTTACTGAATGGGTCTTTTCTATTGTTTTTTTTTTTGTGGAAAACACTTGAATTCTTCTTACTGACAGTCTTCTCTTTAGCAACCGCATCCTTCTTGGTAGTGTCTTCAAATGCATTTCTTTTCCAGTCATAGTTCACATTTCCACTCTTTCTACTCCATCCTCTTCTGTTTGTTCTCATAGTGACCTTGGCGTAAAACAGTTGGTGAGAATAATGGTACAACCTTCACACTACTGGAAATTTTATCAATTAGATAAGTTGGCTTATCACCTTTGCAAAGTCAGCTCACAAAGTTTCAGGTCACATATAATAGTTAGCCAAGTTATTTGCTAAAGTGTGAAGTAGGTGTACAATTCTCAGAAAGGCCCTACTGTAATGTGGAACTGCACCAGAGCAGCCTTTGGTGCTGACATTTCTGTCTGCATCCTGGCCCCCCAAAGACTGCCAGAATAAGTCACTAATGTCTGCTCATAACATTGTCAGTGATAAATTGTATGCCAACATTTTCCAGACTCCTCCCACAAACCAGTCCAAACATTTCTCT
>NC_022010.1:59907939-59910844 GCF_000317375.1 Microtus ochrogaster
ACAAAGATCCATGTACCTCTGCCTCCTGAGTGCTGGGATTACAGGCATGTGCCACCACTGCCCAGCTGTACAAACACTTCTGAATGACATCATCAGTGACAGTCACAGCAAGGTTCCCACTTTTGCTCATCAACTTTCAGTATTACTCAGCTTTCTGTCATCATAACAGAATGCTCCATACCAAGTCACACCTCATAACAACAGTTTTAACTGCCACCCTCATGTTCTCTTTGTATATAAACAATTTATGAAGTGAGTCATTGCTACTGTGGTTGAAAATTTTGGATACTGCCTTTAAAAACTGTGATTTAATATGCTTTCTCAACAGTCAATATCTGTATGTGAAAATTATTCTTGTACATAGATTTAGCCAATGAAAGAATTTAAGGAAAGAAATTGATTCAGATCTACAGGATCGCAGGAAATCAGGAAATGCCAAATCCAAAAGGAAAATGGTCTTCATTAGTGACACATGTTAGGTGCTAATTTTTGCCCGTCTACATGACTTTGCTCTGTGTTGGGTAGTAAAAGTAAAATAAAAATATTCCATCTTCAAAAAGAAACACTGAAAAGACATTTTATTACATCTGAGAAAATTTGAATGTGAAGTCGATACTAAAACTTATTAAAACTAAGAGGCTTATAAATTTTAAACATGTGGTAAAATATTCTATGAAAATAAATGGCCTCTGTGTATGAGGATGTTGTTGTTCCACAAAGTACTTGTGGCATTTAAGGATCAAAAAATCATGATAGTAGACTGGGGGGTTATGGCTCAGGGTCAGAATATGTGTCTAGTGTCCATGAGGACCTAGGTCCCATCCTCAGTACCACAAATGAGTCATAATAATTATAGCTTACAATCAAGAGATCAGTTAAAAATGTTAAATAAATAGAATTTATTTATAGGTACAGCAGCATGATAGTTATTTAGGTAAAATAATCTTGATAAATATTAGTTAATGTATCTAGTGAGAATATTTATAAATTAAAATTTTTGTGTTTGAATATTTTAAAAATAAAAGCTTAAAACTAAAGAAATGATTTTGTTTTAAATGAATTTCTAGCCATTTAGCTTGGCAGTAGCATCTATTAGAAAACAAATGAGCAGCTTTGAATGCCTGTTATTCTCCATCTCTATTTGATGTCAACTTTAAAACAACAAAAAAAACCCAACTTTATTAAATTAATACCCAAGAGCCATATACATCACCTATTTACAGTATGTACTTCATCCAAGCATGGTGGCACATACCTGTAATCCAAACGCTTGGGAGTGTCCATGCATGAGAATAAGGAGGTACAAGACAACCTGGACTACACAGTGAGAGTTTATCTTTAAACATGTAAATAGAGAGTAGTATTTACTTCACTGATTTTTGATATATTTAAGGAATTAGGCAACCATAACCTAATTTTAGACTAATTGCTGCATCCCAAGCATGTCCATTGCATATCATTTCTCACTTTCCATTAAGCAATGTAGACTATCACAACTTCCCTATATTCACAAGTGTTATTATCTTTTTGTCACAGTAAGTATTATGCATGTTGATGTAAAGAATATATATATATATACAGTATGTGTGCAAAAGGGTAAAATATGTGTGTACATATGTATATACTTGGATGTCTGAGATCATTATTGTGAGTCTGCCTTTATTGCTCTCCATGGTATATTTTTGAGATAGTTTCTCACTTAACCTGGAGATTGTTTACTTGCTGTCCTACCTTCCCAGAGAGCCCTTTTTGTGGTGGGGTCACAGGACACCTCTACTATGCCTGACTTTTGGTGTGTGCTGTGAATCTAAACCCAGGTCCTCTGGGTTTACCCACTGAGCAACTTTCCCTGCACATGATGTATAAGAGCAATATGAAATTTGTATTTCCCTGATAACTAATGTTGTCAAACATCTTTTCATCTACTTATTGGCCTTTTGTGCATTCTCAATGAAGATAGACATTTCTCAAGCTCATTTTTAGTTGAGTTATTCATTTCCTTTTCATTGTTTAATTGTTAGGACTTCTTTTATCTTCTAGGGACAATTTCTTTATCTAACATAGTCTACATTTTCTCTCAGTCTGTGTTTTCCTTTTCTTGATTGTGCCTAAAACAATTTGATTAGGCTTCTAGCTATGTTATGCTTTTCTGAACAACTTTTCAAAACTACTGTCTTTATTTGCCAAAACTACTGGATCTTCCACAGTAATTTAGGTGATTTATGATTGCAGTGTGGTTGCAATTATGGCTTTAAAAATAAATCCAGGAAGAATAACATGCACAGCATTGTGGGTACATAAGGTTAATTTGGAGGTAGTTTTTTGTGTCTAGTTTGTCCTACCACAATGCATCGAAGGGCTCACTTTCCCCATTCACTATGTGCCTCCCTGTCTCCAGGTTTCTTTGACTTGCAAACATTAGCAGAGGCAATAATGCCAGTGTGTGTGCAAGTTCTTCTCACAGAGGAAAAATAATAATGAAGTACTACGGAAAAGTAGAATCAGCCCTAAGGAAGGAATGTTAAAGGTATTCTACTTAAATCTGAAGGAAGAAGACACCTGAAATGTGACAATTGAAAGGACTGAATACATGAAAATGTCCTACTTGAAAAAAGTGATATAGATTATTATAGATTATTAAGAATGTGAGAACCTTGAAAGAAGTTGTCCCTATCCATAGTGAAATGGAGCAATAATTTACTTTCCGTATTTACAAATTGAGAAAGGGTTACAGAAAGAACACTAGGGGAGACTGGGCTTATAGCTAAGTAGAAGAGTAAGTTTCAAGCATGTGAAAGACATTGGGCCTATCCAAAGAACTACTGCCACCAAACCTTCATCTCTCTCTCTCTCTCTCTCTCTCTCTCTCTCTCTCTCTCTCTCTCTCTCTCTCTCTCACACACAC
>NC_022010.1:59910944-59918558 GCF_000317375.1 Microtus ochrogaster
AAACTTTGAGAAAAGCCGATAGGAACTATTTGATAGTAGCAAGGCCCCCAAATTAATCAAAATATTATTATTTGAATAATAATAAAAAATAAAATGAATACAAACATTTATAAACAAACAAACAAAACAGAAAATATCTCCATTCATTGGAGCTAGAGTTTGTGTGGACACAAACCATATGATTTGGGATTCCCCTCTGTATGCTGTGAGTAGGTTTTATTACCATCAGTTAATAAAGAAGATGCTTTGGCCTATGGCAGTAAAGAATATAGCAAGGCAGAAAATTTAAGCATAAAGATGCTGAAGTCAGGCAGACACCACGTAGCTGCCCAAGAAGCAAGAGGTAACAAGCCATAAGCCTCTTGGTAAAATATAAAATGATAAAAAGGGTTAATTTAAGATATAAGAGTTAGTTAATAAGAAACCTGAGCTAATAGGCCAAAGAGTAAAAAAAATATTTTTTGTTGATAAACTGCAATCAACATCACATATTCTTTTGAAAGACACAAAGCATTCCATATGTCCAGTGAAATGCTATTTCCTTCTCTATGACCTAAATATGAGATTCCTAATTTGCTGAGGCAAGGTTTCCATCTAGCCTCAAATTCCTAATGGCTGGTTACCAAAATCCCTGCAGCCCAGTTTTTGTATTCCCACTGTCTTTAAAAGCTGTGTGTGATAGATGTGTTGGCACTCAGCAGATACCCTAGGGCTGTAGAGGTAATCCCAGGTCCTGATGTTAGCCTAACCTTGCTCTATCTATTTCACTTAGAAGTCCCTTCTTCACAGGAATTCATATCTCTCCTCTTCCATGTTGACTTATAAGTAAATGTACAAGCGAGGCTTATCTGCCTGGGGAAGCCCCGACATACCTGTGAGTTCAGCCAGTCTGTTTTCTGAAATCCACTCTGATCTATTCTCAGACATATTCAGGTGTCTTCTGCGTGGCTATAAACCCTTACAAGTGGTTCCCAGTGTATCAGAAAGAGGTCATGGCTGACCATCAAAGGAAGAAGCGATCTGAGGCTCCCCCTCACATCTTTGCTGTTGCCGATAGGGCCCTTCAGGATATACTTCGCAGTGAGTAGCTGCCTTACAAAATGAAAAATGAAAATCTCCAATCCACGTTTTCTTCGTGTCACCAAAGGACACTTAGGCATTGTGAGGCGAGCCTGGCTTCAGAGCTATCTCATCACTTGAAGCCTCTGCTTCCATCAAGATAAAATGCAGGCCGTGTAGTAGGGACCTCCTATGGTTACAGGGACAAGTGGTTTTTGCTTCAGAGTGAAAGAATCTATTTGTAGTGCTGGGGTTGGAGGTTGACCCAGATAATGCCCCCTGCAGATGTCTGCTCTTATTACTCAAACATATGCTATACTGTCTGACACAACACAGCTCTTCTATAGATGTTACTATGAAATGATTCTTAAAAGGTTGAAATTGTCAACCATTAGTTCATCCTTCTTTTTATTTAAAGCAGGGAAATAGGCCTAGAAACTACACCTTATGATTAGAGCAAGTAGGCAAATCTATTTTATCCTTTTGCATTTCAGTGGGTTTTTTTAGTAACTCTTAATGAACCAAATCCTTTCCCCTGTGTCTGATTTCAGTTGCAGACAAAGGAATTGTGAATAAATCTATGGCAATGCATGATTCTCTAATATTAGACTATTGCATATTCTAGCATCTCTCTTTATATAGGTTGATTTGGTCTATATCTTTCATAGGATCACATTATGCTTCTCTTTTTTTTCCTGCACAAAGTTTCAACCAAAAAACACCAGTATTTCATCAAGAATTAAACTTGATATTTTAGAATTGTTCTCTCGTTAGATGCAGAATAAATGCTAAGTGTGAATAAGCTATTTGGAAAATTCGTGTGATGGTTTATATGGGGATTACCATAGGTTTGATGTGAAGAAGTCTGTCTCCATCTTTAATGAGACCATTAGAACCACAGTGCTCATGTTAGGCTCAACCAATTTCTTGGAGGCCTCATATCCCTCAATTATCACCTTCAAAGTTCACAACACTAGCTAATTAATCATAGCAGTTCCTGGGAATACAAAAATTATATAAAATGATGTTCTAGGCAGAGAGATGGAGGAGATGTGGCGTAGTAGGTATAGTAACAGAGGATGCACTTTGAGGAATAACAGAAAAAGATGAAGAGGAAGGAAGAAGGTACCTCAGTGATACTTTAACCTATGTTAGTTTAGAGGGAAAGAGCAAATGGGCAATTTGGGCAGGCAAATGTCAGCAGGCAAAGACCTAAGGGGCTGTGGAGTGATCAAGCCCATGGCCTTCCTTGCAGTGATGATTTCACTTCATATATTTGACTTTTCTTTGACTTCTACTAGCTCAAAGGAGATCATAAGTTGTTAGAAGATTAGAGCAATGTATCAAGTATGAATTCCGTCTTTTACATAAGTGTGTACTGGTTTCTGAAGTTTCATGTATGTAGATAAAGGCAGGCCTTCATGCTCTGGTTGAGCAAATGTAGCTGGTTATCAAAGTGAGAGAGAAAAGCGAAAGCATGGCTTCCTGGTGAAGGATCAGCAGGGCCTTTTCTGAGAAAATGGTTGGGTCTGATCAGAATGATTTAACTTTCATTACATTGATGATCAGAACCAGCTGTGTTTCTCAATTTCAAATCACAGAAGAGAATCTGGTGTTGCAACTATTATCAACACCAAAAGTAGCATCCAACATCTTGTTACCATAGCAGCCATGAGCAAGCCAAGGAAAAGGCTGATAAGTGAGTTTCTAAAAGTCAGGTGACTTCTTGGGCTGTTACATGGAGTCTCTGCCCTAATGACTTATGTAGAGTAAAAAGATGGAGAGAACCACGGAACAGTTAGCAAAATATTGAGAAGTCTTGATTTCCATCTTTCCTCTACTCCTTTGAAAGACCATCAAAGTGCTCTAATCCAATATTAAACACAAACTTAAAAAATGTTTTCTGTGTTCTCAAAGATGCATGTATTGTCCTGGTCTCTGTATTGTCTTCAAAATGCAAGCCCTCTCATTTGAAGTCATCTGTAACCAGAATGGCTATTATATTAATTATTAGTTTCATTGCTACAACAAAATATATAACAAAAGCAATATAAGGAAGGACAGAATAGTTTGGGTCACAGCTTCAAGGACATAATCCATTGCCATAAGAAACATAGGCCAGGTAGGAGTAGGAGGTGGCTGGTAATGTGATGTGTCTACAGTCAGGAAGCACTGAATTCTGGTCATCACCACAGCCTATGGAATGATTCTATCCATACTTCAGTGAATCTTCCCAAACCAATTAACCTAATCTAGACAAGCCCAATCAGACACAGCCTGAGACTCGCTCTTAGGGTGGGTCTTAATCCCATAAGAGGGACAACGAGGATTGACTATCATAGTCACTTTTTACTTTTCTGAGTTTATTTAGAGGTCAGAATCCCCCAAGTATGCAGAAACAGAAGACCATTTCTCTTCATCTTGACTCCTACATCTAATCCTAAACAATGAATGTATACATCCTCAACTTTAATCACATTAAACTTGCTAAACATTTTGTTTTCTTCTCCCTCTCTCTCATTTCATTTATTTACTGATTTTTTTCTGTTGGGAATCAAACGTAGAAACTCCCTATAGTAAGTGGATTCTCAGCCATTGAGCTTAAAATTTAACCTAGCGGAAACATCTGTATTCTGTTTGTTTTCGTGTTCATCGGTGTTTTGCCTGCATGTGTGTTGGTGTGAGGATGTCAGAAGCACTGGAACTGGAGGTTACAGAGAGGTATGAGCTGCCATGTGGGTCCTGGAAATTGAACTTGGATCCTTTGGAAGAGCAGCCAGTGTTCTTAAGCTCTGTGTCATCTCTCCAGCCCCTTATGACAATGTTTTAATTAACTGGCTTTGTTTATCTCCACTAACAGATTAGTGGGCCTCTATGGATAACTGCATCATGGAAGTTGCTGTAATAAAATAGCATTCAATGGAATTAAAAACCAATTTTTATATGCTGAGTTATTGAGCTATTAGTTTTCTCATCATTGTAATTTTGTCTCTTCTATTTGATGCTACATGCTCTCTGCTATTTTTGCAAATCAAAAACCATATAAAAACTGCCTCTGATTTAGTTTTCAGCTCTAGAAAGTTTCTTTTGCACTCACCAGATTTTTGAATTAGATTTATTTCTTTGTGGCATCATTGAATTCTATTATTCATTATATATAATTACTTTTGTTTTCATTTGAGTTTATTGCTGCATATTCATAGCTTCAGTCTAGTCCTTGAATCTTCTGATAACATAACACTTCCAAGGAGATTGTTGTTTATATAATTCTCTTACTTGCTGAAAGATCTGTATTACATAAAGGATATTTAATATGTGTGCATGCATACACACACACACACACACACACACACACACACACACACAAACAAACAAATAAACTTGAATTCCATAGACTACATGCTCAGTTATACCATGTGAGTCTCTGAGGAAAAATAAAGGAAAAAGTAAAACAAAACTATGGTTCAGGGCAGTTATCACAGTGGGCAATGCAGGCTCACTCTATGTAGATGACCTATTCCAGACTACTGGATTGTGCTTATATTTAATTTAGATTAAGAGAAACACAGAAATACTAAGAATAAAAATATAAAATAAAATTTCAAGTATCTTCAAGTCTATATAGGAAGAGAGGAAATCAATAATGGAGAAATATATGGAATCAAACGAGTCTGGTTAGACTATGCTATTTTTCTTAATTTATGTTGATAAATAGCCATCTTATTTTCACCCAGTCTAATGCCAATCACAACAAAAGCATTGCAAATAGATGGGCTATCCCACTTTTTTTTTTTTTAGGATCAACAGACATAAGCCAAGCTCTTTTGATCCATCCATTTTCTTTGCAATTTCATTCCAAAATAACATTTTATATCCAACATTGGAAGCAAGGTTGAATACCCGTTATCAAAACCAGACTGGAGAAATTCTGATCTGGAGATGGAGAACTTGCAAATTAGAATCCTGATCAAAACCTCATCAACTACGCTTCTCTTTCATGCATCTCAAGGGTATTAGGAAATGCAGTCATTCGAGTAAATCATGAAGACATTTAGAGACGCCAAATCCCTGAAAAGTGACAATTCTTCTCATTTTACATTAAAATAATTTTGTATAGCATCTACATATTTTCATTTTCATTAATTTTAGTAAACATGAAGGCTTTGGTTTCCTTATGATATTTATACATGTCTGTCATTTCAATTTGCTCATATTTTTTCCAGCACTCTCTCTTGTTCCACCCTCATACTGGTCTTCCTGCTCCTTACAGACTCTCTTCTGATTTCATACCATTCAAATCTAGGCTCTGCATATGGGAAAAAACAAGAGCTCTTTTTCTTTCTTTTGCCTTTTCTTCCTGTCCTCCCTCTCCCTCTTTCCTTTTGTTCCTCTCTTCATCGCTCCCTTCCTTCCTTGCTTGCTTATTTTATTTTTGGTACCAGGTAGCCTTGACTGACCTAGAACCTTATGTAGACCAGGCTGGCCTCAAACTGTCCCAGGTCCTCCTGCCTCTGCCTCCTAAGTGCTGGGATTATAGGCATGCTTCCAACATGCCTGATGTTTTCTTTCTCTTGTCAATCTCCCATTATCCTCTCTTGCTCCCCATTCCAAACTGTTTAGAATTCTTCCTCCCTTGACACAGTCTCCTTTCTAGTCTTGTATCACATCATCAGGTCATCCATCATCTATTTGTACAGTTACTTTTCACATATGAGAAGAAGAAACGTGATATTTGTCTATGTGAGTATGGTTTATTTCACTTAACACTGTCTCCAGCTTCATCCATTGTCCTACAAATGATTTAAATTCCTTCTTCTTTATGACTAAAGAAAACTCTATTGAATGTATAATATTTTAATTATTCATTCAACCTTTGGTGGGTATGTGGACTAATTTATATCTAGGTTTCTGTGAATAGTGCTTTAGTAAACATGGATTTGCAACTATTTCTGTGGTATATCTATTTAGACATCTTTTATAATATTAAAATTTTAAACAATGGTAAATCTTATATCTTAGTACATAGATATGAAGCAAATTCCAGAATACCAAGGAAAGTCTTTTATACTGAAGAAGATAATGCTGTTGATTAAGAAAAAAACTTTGTGTTTATATGTGCTGTGTGTCTCTGTGTGTGTTTCTGTATGTGTATGTCTGTGTGTATATGATTGTACGTGTGTGTGTATGTGTACATGTGTCTGTGTGTGTGTACCTAAGTGGGTGTCTGTGTGTACATGTGTCTCTGTGCGCATGTCTGAATGTGTGTGTGTATGTGTACATGTGTCTGTGTGTGTGTACCTAAGTGGGTGTCTGTGTGTACATGTGTCTCTGTGCGCACGTCTAAGTGTGTGTGTGCCACATGAACGCGTGGGGATCAGAGGACAACCTTGGGTGTCAGTCTTTCCTTCTACCTTGTTTGAGAAGCAGTATCTTTCTGTTCTTTATTGCTGTGCATCCTTAGGAGTTCTGGGACAACAAGTGCATACTCTAGTGTCCAGCTTTAAGTGGGTTCTGGGATTTTAAACTCGGTTCTTCATATTTGCACAGCAAGCTCTTTATCCACTGAGCCATCCGTCCAGTCTTAGTATTGTTGGATCATCAAAACAAACTGTAACCAGGCTCATCACTAACTAGAGCTATCTGTGTGTGCTGTCTGAACAGTTTCTAACTTGGTCAGTTTCAGAAAAGTACTTAAAAATTTTTCATTTCTTTCCATTCCCAATCAGAAGACCACTTTCCAAAGTCATTGAAGAGATTTATATTTTATTGCGTTTTACAGATTTAAAATGCTTCCCCCCTGCATGATATCCTGTACTTCTTTTTATAACAAACCAAGTAGACAGGCACTACCTAATTTACTTGCTGTGGTTATTGCTTCTGCTGCTGCATGCGGCCTCCTTACCACCATGTCTTTCTCACTGGGGATTATTTTTCTTATTAGTAAAAAGTGTTTTTTAAGTAGCTTTGCATAACTTGAAATCTCATGGCTGAGGAAGAACTTGGATTTTAAAACCCAATTTCACAAATACATTTTGTGCCAAGAGTGAGTGGCAGCAAGCCACTACAGAATTTACAAGGAAATCTACGGAAGATTCCCGAGTCTTTGGGCATAGCTATACAATGCCCACGCAGATTTGCCTGATTGCCTTCCTAAACTGTAGAACTTCTCTCTACTTTTTTTTAAATTTATTTATTTATTAAAGATCTCCGTCTCTTCCCCTCCATCGCCTCCCATTTTCCTCCCCCTCCCCCAATCAAGTCTCCCTCCCTCCTCAGCCCAAAGAGCAATCAGAGTTCCCTGCCCTGTGGGAAGTCCAAGGAACCCCAACCTCCATCCATTTCTAGTAAGGTGAGCATCCAAACTGCCTAGGCTCCCACAAAGCCAGTACGTGCAGTAGGATCAGAGACTCATTGCCATTGTTCTTTTTTTTTTTTTGATTCTTTTTTTATTGAGAAAAGGAAAAAAAAGTTTCCCCCTTTTCCCAGCCTCCCATTTCCCTCCCCCTGCTCCCACTCTTCTCCCCCTCCCCCCACTCCTCTCCCCCTCCCTCTCCA
>NC_022010.1:59919754-59922646 GCF_000317375.1 Microtus ochrogaster
AAAAAAAAAAAAAAAAAGAGCAGTGTTGGGTTAATTAATCTAGTATGATGGGCAGGGTGATATGAGGCAGAAACATGAAGAAGTGCTAGAAGGAAATGACTGTATAGTTAGTGTCTATGGCAGTGAGGGGAAATGGATAATTTATGGAAGAACAAAGCATCTTGGTGACAGAGATAAGAGGAACCACTTCTTCCAGGACTGATGAGGTACTTGACACTGTTGGAGCACTGTTAAAATATGTTAATATCTTTAAATGTTTTGTAAGCATATTCTCATGCCCATTTCCCTGTAAACAAATAAAGACCTCAGAGAATGGAAAATTTTGACTTCCTAATTGGTAATTGGTCCACTTCCCCTGCCACCTTAATTGTCTCAAGAAAAAGTACTAACAGTCAATTTCTCTTAGAGTAAACCACCAGCCATCTGGAACTCTCCATGGTTACCTCAGGAAAACAATACAACTATCAAGACTGATTTCCCTGGAACTGGTGTTACAGGTTTAGCCAGGGCTTTTGAAACAAATTGGACCAGATGTTCTGCTCTCATAAGCTTTGGTACACTCTAGAAGACTCTGGGACTGTTTCAATCTAGTCCAGAACAAGAGCATCGACCTCGGTGGCATGCTAGGGGCACTGAGTGATTGATACTAAAGAAGCAAAGTTCTGATTGGTCTGTACACTTCTTCTTGGGCCCTCTAATCAGCATACAGACTGCCCCCTGTGCTGATGTTAGACCCTTCCAAAGGTTTCCCCCCGTGTCTTTTCTTCCCTAACTTGTTTCAGTAATATGGCCTGAGCTAGTAACACAGAGAAGGGATCCACAGAGGCAGCAGGGAAGCAGTGGCAATGGTGACTGTGCAGTCAGAATGGCAAACTGAAGAAATGGAAGACAGCCAGATACTCATGTGTCTGAAGAGTCTGAGTGTGAATGGGTGGGGAAGAGGGGCAGCAGAAGTAGAGGAACTGCAAAGGAGGGCAAAGAGCTGAGACCATGGAAGCCTCAAGGCATGTAAGGAGCTGGAGAAGGGAAATTGCAGACCTTGGGCAACAGAAGCATTCTAGGGTGCAGTCAAGGGTTTCCAGTTATCATTTACCTAGAGCTGTGGAACGGACCGACTACGAGCTACGGAATCCCCATTTCCTAGGCCTACTTGAAAGCTGTAATATTTGCATTGCATATTCCTGGTAATGGGTGCATTCATGGAGACTAGAGTACTAGAGGGTACTACTTGTCTCTGCTTCTACCTGCCTAATGCCCCTGTGGCCAGACATTCTCACTATTGTCAGACACTGAGAACATAAATGCTGCAAAACACCAGCACTAGAAAAGCTTCTCCTAGCCTGCTGTGATTTTTAGTAAGTAGAGCAAAATGACCGCAGCCCACTGATGCAGCATTGACAATGAGTAACTGTAGGCATATGGGCAAGAAAATGACCCCAAAACATGCCTGTGGTGTGAGATTTGGTGAGAATAGCTATAATATCATGAGCTGAATAGGAAAAATTATAATGTAAGACAAACTAATTTCCATGCATTCATTCAACAACTATTTAATGTAGGACTGCTCAGCATACAACAGGTACTGTAATTTAAGCACAGAAAGGCAGCATTTGAATAAGCAGCCAGGTCTCTGCCCTCATGAGGTTATACTATTACATGAAAGACAGGTAAAAATTGAGGAGGAATTGAAGGGGGCAGGGTAAGGGGTAGGAATGATACAAATACAGTGTGCTCCTGTATAAAACCCTCAGCTTAAAAAGAAAACAAGTAAATAAATAGAAAGAGGTGTATCTGTAAAGAAAAATGAGTGGCTAAGGGATAGAGAGGATGGGGTTTGTAGGATTGTGTGTGGTTATATGATCATATTTTGGCTAGAATGGCCAGGAAATTTTTCTCAGAGAACTCAATATTTTTTCCAGATGTGTGCATACATGAATGAATGGATGAATGAATGGATGAATGAATGAATGAATGAATAAATGAATGAATGGGCAAAATTTTTCAAGGATGGAAACACAGTAGGAGGGAATGATAGGCATGCAGGCTTCAGGAAAGAATACATTTGTTTGTTATTTGAGATAAATTATGGCCTTGGGTGGTATAATACAAAAGGCAATAGAGGCAGATGTGGACAAGGGCCAGGTTGTGGAAACTTACATGCTATGACACACAGAGTCAGAATTTGTTTAGATCTATGGGAAGTTATTGCAAAGAGGTGACAAGCTGACTTTGTGGCATTTAAGGTAACCCACTGAGGATAGCAATGCACACACATGCCTGGCTATGAGCTGAGGTTATAGATCCATGTATCAAATTGGATGTGAATATCTCTCCCATATCTCGTGTTGAGATTACATATAGTTTAATACAGTGTTTTTCAACCTTTCTAATGCTGTGACTCTTTAATACAGCTAGTTCCCCCATGCTATGGTGACCCTCAGCCATAAAATTATTTTTGTTGCTACTTTGTAACAGTAATTTTGTTACTGTTATGAATCATAATGTAAATATCTATGTTTCCTGATGACCCTAGGCAACCCCTGGGAAAGGGGTCACAATCCATAGATTGAAACTGTCGTTTAATATGATTGAAC
This sequence comes from Microtus ochrogaster, assembly GCF_000317375.1. Lineage (NCBI taxonomy): Eukaryota > Metazoa > Chordata > Mammalia > Rodentia > Cricetidae > Microtus > Microtus ochrogaster. The sequence continues at coordinate 59,922,349 of NC_022010.1, forward strand.
TTGAGCAGTTCAGTCTCTAAGGTCCATTCATCAGATGGTTAGCATTACTACTATTCAATTATTTTCACCATTCTATGTAGCTGGTGATAAGCAAATTGCAGCTATGAGTCTCCACACTTGCCTTCAGCTGAACCTGAGGGAGACCAAAAATATAGACCCTGTCAAATCTAATGCACTAGATGAGAATCTCTATGCTGTGCAGGGCATCTGACACCAAGGGTCTAATGAAGAAACCAATCATGACCTGAGATGTTTATGGAGCATCTATGAGAATTAATCTGTAGATGTGTTGGTGCCC
>NC_022010.1:59924133-59928182 GCF_000317375.1 Microtus ochrogaster
AAAGCATGTAGTTATCCTCCTGGATATTGGAAGTAGACAAGATTGCCAGACAAAAATTGGGAGCTTGGGGGTAGGAGTGGGCTGGGGGTAAGGAGAGATGGGGAGAGAGAAGTGAGAAGGGGAGGATGGGGAGAGCTTGGGGGAATGGGATGGTTGGGATGGAGGAAGAGTGGATGTGGGAGCAAGGAAGTATATATCTTAATTAAGGGAGCCATTTTAGGGTTGTCAAGAGACTGGACTCTAGAGGGGTTGCCAGGTGTCCAAGGAGATGTCCCCAGCTTGTTCCTTGAGCAGCTGAGGAGAGGGCGCTAGAAATGGCCCTGGCAATGGGTGGAGATAGACACAAAGACTTACATTGGAGCACTGGACTGAGTTCCCAAGGTACAACTCAGGAGCAGAAGGAGAAAGAACATGAGCAAGGAACTCAGGATCGCGAGGGGTGCGCCCACCCACAGTGTCGGTGGGGCTGATCTATTGGGAGCTCACCAAGGCCAGCTGGACTGGGGCTGAAAAAGCATGGGATAAAACCGAACTCTCTGAACGTGGCTGACAGGAGGGTTGACTGAGAAGCCAAGGACAATGGCACTGGGTTTTGATCCTACTGAACGTAATGGCTTTGTGGGAACCTAGTCTGTTTGTATGCTCACCTTCCTAGACCTGGATGGACTTCCCACAGGGCAGGGAAACCTGACTGCTCTTTGGACTGGAGAGGGAGGAAGAGGGGGAGAGGGGATGGGGAGGGAAATGGGAGGAGGGGAGGATGTGAATTTTTTTAACAACAACAACAACAACAACAATAATAATAAGGTTGTCTCTATCCTGAATTCTTTCTTAGTCTTTGGGCTACACAGATAGATTGCTTTGCAAAGGCTGACCTCTGGTGGTTCAAAGTAGATACATCAGCCTCCTTGTTTTCAGCGTGATTATTGTGGGGTGGGGGGCAGATTTCCTTATAAAAAGATCATCTATTTGCTCTTTTATTTTGCTCTAGAAAAGCATGAGAGTATTCTGAAAAATCATTTAAGAAAGCATATGTTATCAATATGAAAATTATGTTCAAATTTTCCAAACTGTGAGAATGCATTTATACTGTGTATGAACTGGGTATAGAGATTTCCTGCAGACAGAATAGTTGCCACTAAATGAACTGAAGTGACATGCCACCCAGGTTCTGTCTCCACTTAGCTTCTGTAAATCCACAGAGGCCCCTTGCCTCCTTTGTGATCAGTGAAGTATGGTGTTTAGCTAAGAAACACTTCTTCAGTCCCCTTTGGCATAGCTTCTTTAGAATCCTTTAGTTCTTAGGAGGAAGGGAGGAAAGGATGGAAAGAAAAGAGAGAAAAGAAGAAGACAAACAGAGACAGAGAGAGTATGTGTGTGTGTGAGTCTGTGTGAGTGTATGTATGTGTGTGAATGTGTATGTGTGTATGCACGAGTGTGTGTGTGAGAGAGAAAAAGTATGTGTGTGTGTAACTACAGTTATAAAAAAATATCCCATGAATTTGAAAGACAGAATGCATGAAATGTACATGGGAAGGCTGGAAGAAGAAAAGGGAGAAGAGAAATTATGTAATTATAATCTCAAAACATAATTTAGTTTGGTTCTTCCTGCCATCCATTTCTACATCTCCCCATCTCTAGCTCATTCTGCCACTCTCTATTCCCTTCTCTCTATTCAGTGTACCCTCTTTTGCTATTAGTGTGGAAGCTTGAGGAGGAAAGGGGAAAAGACAAGAAGTCCACGCCTTTGGAATGCTTACCTGGTTCCCTGAGTATCAATTTGCTATGGTGTGTAAAACTACATAGTGAAGAATCAATCCACCGGTAGGGAGAAGATATTACAAACCATCCATTTGATAGTATCCAAAGTGTATAAGGAACTCAAACAGTTTAACTGTAAGAAAATGAGCTGATTAAATATGGACAGAGAGATGAGATATTTCTCAAAAGAAGACATAGAAATGACCAATAAGTTTATGGAAAATGCTGTCAATGTTGTTGACTCTTGAAAGAGAAGAATCAAAATTACCTTGGACATCAGTCCATACCTGTGAGTAAGGCAATCAGCAGAAACCTCTTAGAATGGCAATCAGCAGAAACATGAGATAGCTCCTGTTGGTGAGGACATGGAGCTAAGGTAGCATTTAAACAGTGTTGGTAGAGCTGCACAGCCACTAAGATGCTGTGCATGTTTCTTAAAATTCCAAAGGGAAATTTCTGGCTGACTACGTACAATCAAGCAATCTGACTTGTGGGGATATAGCCAAAGGAAGTGAAGTGGGTAAGTTGAAGATATTACTGAATCCCCTTGTTCTTTGCAGTGTTATTCATAATGCCCAAGATACTAAGTCTATCTAAGGGTCTATGAAAGAAGAAGAAGAGACAGAAAAGAATGTGCTATCTGTTCATGTATATGTAGACAATTGCTCTTCACCCTTAAAAAGACTTTCCAACAATATGGGAGAACCTGTAGGAATTTATGCTCAGTGAAATAAGCAAAATATAAGCAACACACACACACACACACACAATTTCACTAATTTGGGGTCTAAAACAGCTTCCTGTGCTCAGGAGATTTGTGACACAGCATGATTATTGTGAATAATAATTTTCAAATACTTGAAAATTGCTTAAAAGAAAGGATGAATTTTTCTTACTACAAAAATTGGTATGTAAGGTCTTAGATATATTAATTACCTGGGGTAAGCTATTATACTATGTGTATTTATGTACATATATATTCAATTTGAAAAACAAGATTTTTATATATAGTCAATTTGAAAAACAAGATTTAAAACAGTTATGTACTTCATAATTTTTATTTTATATTTCTATAACAACTAATAAATTTACCTTCTGTATAATTTTCTCTGAGTTAGCTTAGGTTCCTTATTATGTTTTATACAACTGTTTTATTGATTGTTATTGACCAAAATGACCTGCATGTGTTTGAATATAAAATTCATAAATGTTAGCAAATGTGTACATCAGTAAAAACATTTTTGCAGCCTTGATTACACACATACCCACTGTCCTTTCCCACCCATCAGAAGTCTCCTGTCTCACCTCGAGTTCTTAGTCAACCACTAATATCCTTGCTGTCACTATGAACTGGATTGAATTTTCTAGAGCTTTGTAATGCAGTTACATTGCATTCCCCTTTGTGTGGCTGATTTTAGTCAGCTTGGTTATTTCAGGCTGCTAACATTTATATTGTGCTGCTTCTTATATTTGTTAAAAGCAAATACACATGCCCATACACAAACATGCACAAGCACACACACACACATGCACACACATGCCTATATACACACATGCACATACACAAGAATGATGTGAGATTTCCCTTTGTATGCTGTGAATACCATTGGTTGATAAAGAATCTGTCTTGAGCGGGGCAGGGCAGAATAGAGGTAGGTGGGGAAATCTAAACTAAATGCAGGGAGAAAGGAGGCGGAGTCAAGGAGATGCTATGGAGCTGCCAGAGGAGAAAGATGTGAGCTGCTAGCTAGAACCTTGCTGGTAGGCCACGAGCCTCATGATAAAATATAAAATAATGGAAATGGGTTAATTTAATATATAAGAGCTTGCTAGGAATATGCTACAGTGATTAGCCAATCAGTGATGTAATTAATACAGTTTCTGTTTGATTATTTCAGGAGTCTGGGCAGCTGGGAAATGAACATACAGCCAGACAGCACACACATGTACACACATACATATATACACACATGTGGTAGGGGCACGGTTTATTAACCCATTCAACTCTTGATATTTAGCTTGTTTCAAGACAGCTGCCATTCATATTCCTAGAGCCTAACTTCTTTGCTTCCTGCTTTCCTACTTCCACAGAGCAGCTATCCACTTCAGTGAGTGAGCAACACAAAAACACAAAACCTTGAGTTCTTTATATATTTTGGAAATCAGACCTTTGTCAGTTGCGGGGTTGGTGAAGATCTCCCAGTCAGTGGGTTGCCTTTTTGTCTTAGTGACAGTGTCCTTTGCTTTACAGAAGCTTCTCAGTCTCAGGAGGTCCCATTTATTCAATG
>NC_022010.1:59929487-59941248 GCF_000317375.1 Microtus ochrogaster
AGAAGTCAAGAACAATGACACTGGGTTTTGATCCTACTGCACGTACTGGCTTTGTGGGAGCCTAGGCAGTTTGGATGCTCACCTTACTAGACCTGGAAGGAGGTGGGAGGTCCTTGGACTTCCCACAAGGCAGGGAACCTGGACTGCTCTTCAGACTGATGAGGGAGGGGGACTTTATTGGGGGAGAGGGAGGGATATGGGAGGCGGTAGAGGCGAGGAGGCAGAAATCTTTAATAAATAAATAAAAATAAAAAAACCCACAAAACCTTAAGAGAACTTCTCAGGGAGCAAGCGCTGGGCATGGGAAGTTACGCAGACTCTGCCAAGCTGGTTGATGTGCTGATGACAGTCACCTTGGCTTTGTTCTGCACATATTTTCTAATGAAGGGAATCATGTCTAGGGTCTTATACTCACCAGCAGCCCAGTTTTAACACTATGGTTGATTTACAGACCCCATGAATGATGGACTTGGCGTGCTGTGAGCAAGGATGTCAATGTGACAGGACTCCACCCTAATGTTCCCTGGAACACACCCAGGGCCAGCTGCTCCCTAGTTATGAAGCTCAAGTCTTTTTTTACTTGTAATTTTACAACATGTGTTTGTCCTCTGTTCCCTAGTGCTGAACATAGATCAAGAAGTACCTGATTTTGAAGTTTTGTCAACACATATAATCTGTTTTTTAATGTCCACACCTCCCAAAAATAATTTACTACTGTCATAGTTGAGTCTACTTTTGGATTTGGCCAGACTGTTGATTTCTTGGAATAACATCACAGTGATGACTTCTATTGCTTTGCTGAGACAGCATGAACAATCCAACTGAGGTAGAAAAGGGCTTATTTGGCATATGCTTCCACATCATTGGGCATCGTCAAAGGAAGTCAGGACAGGAACTCAAACAGGGTAAGGACCCAGAGGCAAGAACTGATGCAGAGGCCACAGAGGAGTGCCGAGGGTGCTATTTACTGACTTGCTTTCCATGGATTATTCAACCTGCTTTTTATAGAACCTGGTACCACCCACAGTAGACTGAGCCTCCCCACACTAATTAATTAATTAAGAAAATGCCTTAATGACTTGCCTAAGCAGATCTCATGGAGGCATTTTCTCAGATGAGGCTCCTTCCTCTCCAAATGACTCTAGCTTGTACCAAGTTGACATACACAGACACATTAACACGTGACTGACAAGTTAATGAATGTCAAAAATTGTGAAAGTTTGTATCTAGATTATAGATTTTACTTCAGCTTTCTTACAAGCATCCTGGAAAACAGTAAGAGTAAAGTAAAATTAGTCAATTGTTTCCTCAAGTCTTACGCTTTTCTCTAAACTATTTAATGGATGGCTGTTTACCCATTGTGGACAAGTTCCTAGTATCTACAAATTCCCTTGACTTTTCATATCTGCTTCTTTGGAGCCGTTGTTCTGGGAAGCTTGAATGGAGAATTGCTTTCAACAGAAGGCTTGCTTAGTTGTCAAGCAAAGCTTGACGAAGATGATGGGAAATAAAAGCAACAATGCAGGCTTCGTCTTCACCTGGAGACTTGGGCTTACTCCCCTGAGGGTGGCTGCTTCTATCAATGTACTTACTGTCTTTTATATTTATTATATGATACATGTTTTATATATTATATGCAATATATTCTTTATATATAAAATATAGTCTATATATTATATTCTAATATATATATACATATATATATATATACATACACACATATAATAGGGAATAGGGAAGAGTGTCTTTGGAGCTATGGAAAACTAGAAAGAAATTTCAACTTACTGGCAAACTCTTATTTGGTATGTTCCTTTTTGGGTTTTATCCATTTGAGTTATTTGTTTATTTTCTATGGGAGAAAGTGTTTACTTAGCTCACAGTTCCAGGTTCCTGTTGATTATGGCAAGGATTGCAGTGGCACAAGACTGAAGCAGCTGGTCATATTATATCCATAGCCAGAGGGAGAGTGCAATGCCCGCCTGCACGCTAGTGCTCTGCTTAGTCTTTCCACCTTTGTACCCTGGATTTTCAGCCTAGGGAGTGGTGCCAACCACAGTGAGTCTTTCTACCCTAATTAATGTAATGCTATTTTGTAGAATTATCATGGCAATTTTCTTTCGTTTATAATCATATTGCATATAGTGTCTGTCTTGCAGACTTTGTATTTTCCATTTCATCTTATAAGCACTTCAAATTTCATCACAAACTCTTCATAAACATTTAAGTGGACACTCAATATTATCCTGAGTGTGTGATTTAGCACTTATTGGGCCATTCTCCTTCTCTTAGTCTCAAGAGATGCCCCTTTCACTCCTTCTGGTGAATATCTTTATAAGTATGTTTTCTGTTATAAGATTCAATTTATGTGAGATACCCAGAACTGAAATGCTAGGCAAATAATATGAGATTTTGAGCTTTCTTTGTACATATTGCTTAAACTTTTAATATCGCATTTTATTATTTTTTTGAGAATTTCATACATGGATATAATATTTTTATAACCATATTTACTCCTTACTCCTCTCCCTTATTTTTACTAGATATTCCCCATTCCTTTCCAGCTTTAGCATCCTCCGTTTTCTTTTGTTGTTTATATTTTTTCTTCTAATCTCTAAATTCAATTTGTGCTATCTCTAAAGTCATGGGATGGGAGCATCATCCAATGTGGAGCAGTCAACTTACATTCTTAAACAGAGTCTCCTTCCCAAAGAAGCTAATAGCTCTTCAGCTAAAGGTGTGTGTAGGGGGGAATCCCTTCTCCTCCATGTTGGAATGGTGACTGTCATAGTCTTATGCAGGTCTTGTGTAGGCAGCCACAGCCACTATGATTTAATGAGTGCAACTACACTGTCGTAACCCATAAAACACTTTCACTGGTGTCCTTCTTCAACTGTGGCTCTTACATGCTTTCTCTCCCCTCTTCCAAGATGCTGCTGAGCCTTGGGAAGGAGTGTGATGTAGGCATCCAGATTATGACTGAGCATGCCACAGACACTTCGCTTCATTTTGATCAGTTGTGAATTTCTGTGTTAAATTCTGTCAACTGCACAAAGGAACTCTCATCATATTCTAAGAGCTGCATTCATCTATGTGTACAGAGATATAAATTTGGAAGGCACTCTGATACTATGTTCATTTAGCAAAATAATAGTAGTAAGTTAATACACTTAATTAACCAATAGAATGATTTTTTTTTCCTCCTGGCATGTGTAGGATCACATTTTGCCACCTGCATTGGTTTCTTAACTATGCAATTCTGTGATGACATGGGTTATCTTTTACACGTCCTTTCTTTAGCCCTGTGTAGTGCCATGTTTAAGACTTTAATCCCAGCACCTGGGAGGAAGATAAAAAGCTCAAAGTTAGCCTTCATTGAATAGTAAATAAGAAGGCAGCTTAGCTACATAGGACCCTGTCTCAGAAAATTAATTATTAGTTAGTTAACTAATTAATTGAAATCCAATTTCTTTCCCTGGTCTTTGAAATGAGCATTTTCTGGAGAACATGTGGAATGACAGTGACAGCGGCTATGCAGATGTCATGCTAGCTGCTACAACCATAAAAGACACACAGATCAACCTCTTAAAGACAGCTAGTGATCTGTTGCTGGAAGGGAGAAGAGAGGAGCAGGATGTTGAAGGAAACTTCTGAAATTACTGGACACCAAATAAGCCAAATTCTAAGCCTTCATAATTCCCCTTTAAAGAACTGAGCAGAATACTGGTGGCCAAGTGATAATAGCAATGATTTGCATGGCTCTGAACCCAGTTGAGAGTAGGCCTGTGGTGTTCTGCCTCTCATTTCTGCAGCCTGTCATCTAGTGCAGGGTTGTGTGGCACATGGCAGGATGAGGTACCTGCTGGAGCTATCAGGAAAAAGAAGACACAGCTAGCTATCCATTGCTCTTCTTACAGAAATCTGTAGACATCTTGGAATTTCTTCCCGAGGAGAAGTTTGGGTGCTATAAGATTATTGGAGCCATCATGCACACTGGTTATGTAGGATTCCCCTCTGTATACTGTGAATGTATTTTATTTCCATTGACTAATAAAGAAACTACTTTGACCTATGGCAGGGCAGAATAGAACTAAGCAGAAAAACAAAACTGAATGCAGGAAGAAAGAAGGCAGAGTCAGTGAGATACCACCATGTAGCTGCCGAAAGAGAAAGACACTGGAACCTTACCAGTAGGTCACAGCCTTGTGACAATACACAGATTAATAGAAATGGGTTAATTTCAGATATAAGAACTAGCTAGGAATACACCTAAGCTATTGGCCAAATGGTGTTATAATTAATATAGTTTCTGTGTGATTATTCTGGTCTGGGCAGCCAGGAAATGAACATACAGGCTCTATTTTCACACTGGAAACCTGAAATTTAGACACAATCCTAAAGGAGAGCAACTGGGGGCTTATAGCACAGAAAGCAAGGCTTACTTTACAAAGACTCAGTTTATAATTCTGTTCAAACCTCTGTCTCCAGGCCCTCCTCTTCTTCTTTGCAGTTTGCCTGACTTTTTGAGTTTTGTTCCATGTTGAAGATAATACCACACCCCTTCTATTGTTGTTCCTAGAAAGTGTTCTCCCAATCAATCATCATTCTGGTGTAATGTCCTCCCATCACAGAACAAGATGAAGTCCTTAAATGATAATTGATGAAGGCAATGAATTTGCTTAAATTGAGTAAAATGGGATTGACTATATCATAGCTTCCCTTTAACAGAGATTAGTGGGTACAGTAAGAGACAGGAATAAATTACCGTTCAGTGTGATAAGTAACACAGTGGAGGAGCAAACAAAGACCCTTGGAATTTTAAAGGCAAAGTAAGAAACTCCACAGGGATGAAACCACAATTGTCTTCACTTCTATTTGTAAAATCTGTGCTCTTCCTTTCATGCCACTGATTTGAGAACGATTTGAGGCATTTTACCAATAATGGTCTGTCTTCAGTGACCACTGAAGTAGAAATCCATAGTGAAGAAAGAGCCTTTCATCAAGCAATTTGGTGTATATATCATGAGATTTAGATTTTGACCATTGTAAAATGGGATTTAGTATGACCACATTATTGTAAACTAATCATCACTGTTGTCTACCTCTCAAATAGGAACATTCTCGTTTTCCTAAATTGAAATTCTGTACCCACTAAACAAAACTGTTTTAATTCCCCTCTCCCTGCAGCCATTGGTTACTACTGTCTTTTTCTATGATTCTGATTGTGTCTCCTCTAGGCGCCTCATGAGTCATATGCAAATCCTTTTGTGTCAGGCATATTTCAGTTAGCATAGTATCTCCAGGGTTCATCCATGTTGTCCATATATCAGAATTTCAGTCATTTTCAAGCTGAGTAATGTTTCACTGTATGGACACAAAATGGAAGTATGGGTCCTTAGTGGGAGAGAAATATCAGTTTTCCATTCCCTGAACCGATAACCCATTCTCACTGTCTCTTCCTTGTCAATAATGTAAGGAATGTAACTGAGGCTATTACAGAAGAAAAGCCCCACCCTTTCTGTGTAGCATCATGCAATTGACAAGGAAAAAAAGACCACTGAGCTGTATCTGATAGGGATAAATCTCTTTAAAATACAAGAAGCAGATTTCTTAAAAATTACCATTCAAATGAGTAACAGAAAGTTATCAGCACACCTACATCCTCAGAGCAGTAACAGGATAAAGGCGTATTCATTACTCTGTGAGTGGTTAGTCTTAATTTCCTACAGCTAGTGCTATCCTGCTTTTGTTGACCTCTTTTTGTTTTCTCCAAGTGAGTTCGAAACCAGCCTGGTCTACAAGAGCTAGTTCCAGGACAGGCTCCAAAACCACAGAGAAACTCTGTCTCGAGAAACCAAAAAACAAAACAAAACAAAACAAAAACAAACAAACAAACAACTTTTGCCTGAGATTTGACTCTGTAAGTCTGTCATTATTTCTATCATTTCTGATTCCATAGTTCCCTGATATTGGATCTCAAATACATGCATTTTGTTTACTCATTCATTGGTTGTTGGACATAGATGAGTGTTGTGACTGCTGGTGTTTAATACCTGTTTGATTGTCTTTTTTTTTCACAAATAAGACGTTTATTTATCACTTAAAAATCTGGATTTTACACTTGGACTGGTGGTTCATATTCATCAGCTTGTTCAACTTTAGCACCTGTCTCAACTACTACTTTCACCATGAATTTTCCCAATTCAAACTTGGGTTTCTTCAGCATTTTTACTTCTCTAAAAAAGGCATCATGAAGAGGATAAGTGAACTAGCAAGCCTTTCCTATGTCTTTCCCAGTGCTGTCTGGAATCAATTTATTAACCACTTCCTTCAAGTCATTTGTCTGCACTTCTCAGGTCATGAGTTCCATCATCTTCTTCCAGATCTGCTGGACCTGCTGGTGCTGTGCATAGGTCTGGTGTATCTAGTTGTTGGGTTTATTAGTGAAACCAACACAGAACAGACGAAGCAAATAACCATTGGTTGTCTTGACATCAACATGGACTTCAATCATGGTGTGCCACTTTTTGACCATGGAATACAATATTTCCCGTGTAAGATATGTACCCTGGAAGTTAGTCAGACAGTCCTGAATATCCACAATAACTAGCTTGACATTTCTCAATGCAACTTCATCATTCTGTAGATCAACAAGGCTTACTTCAAACACATGACCCTTGAGGCTATCAGATGCAATTTTGGTTCCTTGAGTCTTGTGACTAGTGTTTTCCCAATGTTTCTAATATTGAACATAGCTGGAGCTTTGACATCACACCAATATTTCTTCAAAAATGGATAGACCACTTTCTTCTTGACTTGCTTCTTGCTCCCTTTCATCAGGCGCTTTTTCTTGCTGACAGCCATGGTGCTGCTGGGAGCCTGTTTGAATGTCTTGTTTCAGGTCTTGCTGGATTGAGTGACTATTCTACATTACACTGAGGAGCCACTGTTCGATTTCCAGAGCCTATGCACTGATTTCCTTCATCTCCAGCAGCACTCAGATTTCTTGTTTTCTACCTCCATACCAAATTTTTTGTTTCATTTTTGTTTTGGTTTTATAATTCTAACACCATTAGTCAGAGACACGTAAGTATATAATAGTAAAAAAAATACTCCTTGGTGGTTTGAATAAGAATATCCCTAAAGGCTCCTGTATTTGAATACTTGTTCCCTAGTCCTGGAACTCTTTGGAAAGGATTAGGTGGTGTGGCCTTGTTGGAGGAAGTGATGTCACTAGAGGTGAGTCTACAATTCCCAGTGTGTACTCTGCCTTGTGGTTGTGGAGCAGAATGTGAGCTCTCATCTGTTCTTTTGCTTTTGCTCTAAGATCGTGGACTCCAACTCTTAAGCCCAATAATTTGTCTGTGTGTGCGTGTGATCAGCTAGTTCATGGTGTTTTGTCACAATAATACAAAAATAATTAAGTTATGCCCTGTTGCAGGACGAAGGGCCTGCTTGTTCATCCTGGCTGCCCAGCTAGCTTAGCACCAAAATAATCACATAGAAACTATATTAATAAAATTACTGGTTGGCCCATTAGCTCTAGTTTCTTATTGGCTAATTTTTACATCTTAATTTAATCCAGTTTTATAAATCTATATATTACCACGTGGCAGTGGCTTATGGGGAGAGTTCTAACCCGTGTTTGTCTCAGGTGGAGGGTCCATGGCTTCTCTCTGACTATGCCTTTCTTCCTCCCAACATTCAGTTCTGTCTTCCTTGCCTACCTAAATTCTGCCCTATCAACGAGGCCAAGGCAGATTGTTTATTCATTAACCAATGAAAGCAACACACAAAAAGAAGGAATTCCTACACCATTTCCCCTTAATGACAGCTGAACTTGCCTAAAGGTGAGATGATCCTTCAAGGTTCCTGATTCATGAAAGAGTTTGCAAGACATTCTTAAGGATACAGAAGAAAGTAACTGAACTGTCTTTGAAATTTCCTGCTTCATGTAAGTCTGCTGGATATTATGGGCCTGTAGGCTGAAGATAGATGCCCCAATGGTACAGAAGAACTTTGGGTGACTGTACAGGCAGCAAGATGTCTCTGTTGATTCTAGAGTTTTGGAAGTTGCTTACAATACACTTCCTATTTACTTAGATAATATTATATCCTTTGATGGAGTTGAAGAATAGATAGTAATAATATAGCTTTCCTTAGTTATAATAAAAAATAAAGTAGATATAAATATTGTAACTGTTGTTCTTATTTGATACCTGTTTTGTTATATGTAATTTTACTATGTTAAAGTTAAAGCCTTCCTTTTTGTATAAACAGAAAAGGGGAAATGGTGTAGGAGTTCCTTCTGTTTGTGTGTTGCTTCATTGGTTAATGAATAAAGAAACTACCTTGGCCTAGTTGATAGAACAGAACTTAGGTAGGTGGGGAAGACAGAACTAAATGCTGGAAGGAAGAAAGGCCAAGTCAGAGAGAAGCCAAGGATCCTCCACCTGAGATGGGTGCCAGTTAGAATCTCTCCCGGTAAGCCACTGCCACATGGTGATATATAGATTAATAGAAATGGATTTCTAGAGGTAATGGGCCAAGCAGTAATTTAATTATACAGTTTCTGTGTAGTTATTTTGGGGCTAAGCTAGCCGGGCAGCCGGGATGGACAAGTGGCTGCTTCCCTTGCAACAATGGCCCAAAGTGGAAGCTTAAGGGTTTGTGAGATGTGAAATGTATGAAGAAGGATATCCAGAGAGAACATATCATTTGTGTGGCTATCAGTCAGTATCAGAAAGTTTTCTTATGGAGAAGACATATCTGAAAATAAGATACTATCCCTGATTTGTTTAGTATGGAGCAGAAAGGATAAAATGAAGTGTTTGAAAGCATATTGAACAAAAAACAAAGCAGTGTAAATGAACAGAGTCATAGAAGAGAGGATTTATTCTAGATTGTGTAATTTGGATGTCATGTCAAAGGAAAGGGTGTGTTGATACAAAATAAAGTGAGGCCGTGATGTTAAGACCATGTGTGTTAGTTAAAGTTCTCTAAAATAACAGAATGGATAGAAGGAATCCATACCTATCTACCTACCTACCTACTACCTATCCATCCGTCTATCTGTCTGTCTGTCTGTCTGTCTGTCTGTCTATCTATGATGATTTAAAGACTGCAGTTCAACTAATTGCAAAATGGCCAACTGTGGATGGAGAGTCTAAAAATCCAGTAGTTTCTTATTCCACACAGTTGGATGTCTCAGCTGGTCTTCAGTATACCCCGGAATCCTGAAGAAGTTCAAGGCAAGGACATACAGGCAAAGAACAAAAGATTCCTTCTTCCATCTCCATAAACAGACTTCTGCAGACCATATATGGCCCAGATTAAAGACATTCCTTCCTGCCTCAAAGGTCTAGGTTCGAAATGGATCCACTCACTTTAAACCAAGAAAAAAAAAAACCTGTTTCTAGATTGCAGTTCATTACAGATGTAGTCAAGCTGACAACCAAGAATGGCCATCACAAACAGCTCTGGTGGCAACAAATTGCCATATATCTGTACAACAACTGTTTTGGTGTTTTTCTGTTTTTTGTTTTATTACATCACCTTTCCACTTTTGAAAAACTGCTTTTGCTACAGAAGTCAGGCTTGCTTGTTTATTTCTCACTCCTTTGTGCAATATTCATAAGAAGCATGTCTTAGGCTTTCACTCATAAATATTTTAGTACAAGGGGGGGAAGCCTCTTGCTTTCAAAATTATTATAATAACATCATCTCATATTTAAATGAAAAAATTATTTAATATCACTTATCAAGCCACTATTCTCATTTCTAATTGTCTCAAACTTTTAAATATTATTTTAAATTAGGAACCAGTCAAACTTTTTATAATGTAGTTGTTAATGTATGCCTTCATTTGTGTGTGTGTGTTGTATATTTGTGTGTGTGTGTGTGTGTGTGTGTGTGGCTACACATAAGTGTGTGACAAAAGGACAATCTTGGCATTTTCAATCCCCAGAGACAAGGTATCACACTGACTGGTAATACACAAAGTAGATAAGCCTGGCTGTCCAGTGCTGGCCAGGAAGCTCCAGAAATTCAGCCCCTACTGCTCCAACTGCTAAAATTATGAGCATGTGCTTTCCATAATTGGCATTTTTCATAAAGATTTCAAGAGTCAAATGCAATCTTGTGCTTCCAAAGAAAATAGCAACTGAGCTATTTCCTCAACCATCTCAATTGGTTTTAATTGACACACTATTTTTCAACCATGTTTTCCCCTTAATAGTTAATCACTGAAGACAGAATCACTGGAACTTCCCTTTTTTTTCACCCACACAGCATGCATCATTTCTTTGTTTCAAACAGTTTTTATAAACTGGATACCAGATCTTGAAACTTAGTCTCAAGTTTGAGTTTTCAACAAGAATGCCCATAATTTGGTTTTCTCTCTATAATTCTGGTGTCCATCTGTGGTTAATGAGCATGCCTTAATCCAATACGGCTGCAAATGATGATTCTATAATTCTGCCTCTCATTCTTCACTTCATAGTAATATTTGGTTACAGGGCAGTACCATTTGTGGAAAAGAGGAATGCAAAATACTTGATTCTGCCTTTATGATTTTGAAATGATAAGCTGGCTAAGCAGCTTCTTGCCACAGTGAACAATTTATCATTTGCTTCTATACCATAGAATCTCATTTAGTAAACATGCTTGGTACATTCTGGTTTCTTGCCATCATTATTTGTATCGATGCTGAAGTTGTTCCCTCTTTGCTCTGTGTTACCTTGCTTCTTCGTGTTAACTCCTGAAGTCTTTTGATATGATCCTGCTGTCATGGATATCATCTTTGTCATCTAGTATGCCAAATGTTCTATGATCATCTTTTATCTCTTCCCCCAAATTAATGCCTCCAAATTTCCTTTATTTCTCTTAATGGGCATGTTATCACAAAGTCACATTTGGGTTGCTTTTTAGTTGTAATTTTAGAGGTTTTTTTTCAGATAGAGATAGGAAATATAATTTTAAAAATAGAATGATTAATTTGTTCCCACTGATACTTACTATTAAAAATTATTAGTACAGAATTTCACCTCTTTTCTATTTCACTTGTTTCTTTTTTTCTGTGTTCTCTATGATTCAAATATGAGAATGTTTAAATAGCATAAAATTGACTATTTTCTTTGTACCAAGTTGTACACAAGTAAATTTAGATAACAATACTACCAATTCTGGTGTGGGGGAATTGTCTGTATTCTGTCAATCATATTTTAAATAAATGCTGATTGGGCCAGGCAGGAAGTATAGGCAGGAAAATGAGATAGGAAGTAGAGGTGGTGCGATGAAAACAGGAAAATTCTAAGAAGGAAGCTCTTTCACGATTCCTGCCCAGATGACAGAAGAAGCAAGATGTAACCTACCTGGCTGAGAAAGGTACTGAGCCATGGTGGCTAACATAGATAAGAATAATGGGTTAATATACATTGCAAGAGCTAATAAGAAGCCTGAGCTAATGGGCCAATCAGTTTATAATCTTATGGAGATCTCTGTGTGACTTTCTTTGGGGCTTACTGGCTGTGGGAACTGAGCAGGGCAGAAACCCCAACGAGCAGGCCCTCATGGTACACAATTCCATCAATTTAAAGATTCTTCATTATCTTCTTATTTTATACTTCTTTTTATGTCTATATTGGAAGTATAGTCATTCTGATTTTGGATTATTCATGAAAGTTTTTCAGTTTTGACAAAATCATAAACTATTTTATTTATTTATTTATTTATTTATTTATTTATTTATTTATTATGTATGCAA
>NC_022010.1:59941348-59954482 GCF_000317375.1 Microtus ochrogaster
CACCATGTGGTTGCTGGGAATTGAACTCAGGACCTTTGGAAGAGCAGGCAATGCTCTTAACCGCTGAGCCATCTCTCCAGCCCCAAAATCATAAACTATTATCTCTGTCTTTTCTATCTATCTATCTATCTATCTATCTATCTATCTATCTATCTATCTATCTATCTATCTATCTATCCATGTCTATTTCTTTTCTTTTAAATCAAAATATTTATGTGTTTACATATTTATGAAGTACAACGTGGTGATTTGGTGCATGTATATAATGCATAATAATCAAATCAGGTAACTAGCATTTTCAGCTATTCAAATAGTCATCATTTCTTTGGTTAAGGAGAAATTGGACTCTTTGTAGGTATTTTGACTTATATTACAAAATTTTAGTCTGTAATCACTTTATATTAGTTTTGTATTTTGTTTCCTCAAGGCAGAATTTCAATAAATAGTTGTGGCTGCCCTAGAACTCACTCTGTAGACAAGACTAGCCTCAAACTCACAGAGATCTGCCTTCTTCTGCCCCAGGAGTGCCGGGGTCAAAGGTGTGCACTCCTATAGCCAGTCAATTGTAATCATCTTACTGTGATAAAGAGCACAAATTCTGCCTGTAACCAAGTATTTGGTACCCAACATCTAACTTCTTTTCTGTAATGCATACCCTGTCTAATTTCACCTTGCTTTTGTTCAATTCTTTTTCTGTAAATTCAAGTTTTTTTTTAACTTCCATTAGTGAGTGAGAACACAGAAAAATTTGTCTTTTTGTACCTGGCTTATTTATGGTATCTTACAGTTCCTTCCATGTTATTGAAAATGACAGAAATTCATTCTTCCTGGCAGCTGAAAAGTACTGTATTGTGTGTATAACATATTTTTCTCATATGTTCATTTATTAAAGGACACTTTAATTGATTCAGTATTTCTTCTACTGTAAATACGGCAGCAACAGACATGGAGGAATGGGTGTTTCTTTGATATGACTTCATTTCTTTTGAATTTACAGTCAGTAGTAAAATCTCTGAATTACATTCTTGCTCTATCTCTAGGTTGTTAAACAGTCTCTATACTATATTCCGTGGTGGCTGTACTAATTTACATTACTTCCAAGAGTGCATAAGTATTCTAATTTCTCTACGCCGTTGCCTTGACTTTCTTGATAAGTTTTATCTTCTTGATTCTAGACATTGTAAATGAGGCAATATGACAACTCACTGTGGTTTTCTTTTGCATCTCTGTGATGATTAGAGATACGGGGTACTTGTTCATAGTCCTTTAAACAATAAGTATGCCTTCTTTTGAGAATTAGATAATCATACCATTGCCTGTCTTATAAGTGTTCATATATTTTTCTGGTAACTGGCTTTAGTTTATTATTATTTAAAGGATAATCCCTAACTAGATAAATAGTTGATGAATGTTTTTTTTTTCCCCACATTCTTGGTTTGGTCTTTCAGTTAACTGGCTTCTTATGCAGTCACTTTTAAAATCTCATTTGTCTGTTTCTGCTTTTGTTACCTGTGCTTTTGGCATATTAGTTCAATGATTACCTATACAATGTCTCAGTATTAGTGATACATTTGGAGTCAGTTTTAATAATATATAGTAAAATGTGGAGAGTTGATTTAATACTGTATAAGTCAGCTTTTCTCAGTACCATTTATTGAGGAACTTGTCATTTCTTTGATGTATGTCCTGATGCTGAGATGATTTTATCCCAATTTTATCATACACACACACACACACACACACACACACACACACACACACACCCTTCTTCCATCCCTGAGATTAAAGTGTATAATTTTGCTAATATGGCATTGGATTCCCTGAAATGTATCCTTGTCCTCTAGTCTTTAAAATTTGTTAATGTATAATTGTTTACATTGTTGTTGTATCTGACAATGTTATTTTTTCATTTCTATGTTTTCTCTCTTTTCCCTTTTAAGCATAGATAAAATATTATCAACATTGTTTATCTTTAAAAACTCACATTTGGGAGTCAACTCTCCAGGGCAGGCACTCTCAGGGATGGTGGCCAAGGCACCTAGAACCTCTCTCCTCCAGCGTGGAAATTAGGAAATCTCTCTTTACCTCTCCCTCATTCTCTTTCTCTCATTTATTTTAAATTGGACCATTTAAAGAGTTCCATCTTCACATTTTGACTTTTGTTCTCATTCTGATCTGTTTTAGCACCTCTTGTGTTCCCTCTTCAACTCCAAGCATTCAGTTTATATTTATTTAATAATGAGTTCACATTTTCTTATGTCTCATTTATACCATGATTTGTTAACCTCACTCCATTAAAGCTTTATTTACAAACTCGTGGATTTGGCTGATTATCTGTGCCATTCTAGTAAATTCTATCTTAGGCATGCTCTGTTCTGTTTCTGGGAGTTTACAGTGTTCCTTTGGAGGTGCCCTGCTGCCTTGAACTTTTAAGCTTCTTTTATTCCTGTGTTGCTATTATTTTCCTGGTGTGACAATAGAATCCTCCAATTTCATGGTATAATTGTTTGTTGAAATAACCAGGCTAGCTAAGGATAAAACATTATGTTTTATTTATTATAAGGGGAAAACTCAGGAAACAGGAAACAAGAAAATCCAAGCACAAAGAGCAATGTCCCGTGGGAAAAGGCACAGAGAGAGCTGGTACACGGAGGTGCACACATTTTACCCTGGGTCCCAGCAAAGCCATGCCTTAACTAAGACCCACCTCTTAAAGATGATTGGCTAACAAGGTTCCCCATCAAATGTCAGGAGGGACAAATCATCTTTTAAAGAGATCATTGAGCACTGTTTTTGCCAATGCTTCAGACCTGAATAGGTAAAGAAGTGTTGTAGCCTCTTGTTAATTTCTTCAGCTACAACCAATGTAAACGATGGCTCTGTTTACCTCAATGGTCTAGAGTGTACTTGTGTATGGAGATAACAGTGTGACTTTGCAGAGAACATCAACACAGGTCCCATGAAAAATAGTGCTGCTGCTGACTTACAGTGCTAATTACCCACAACGTTAATGATGAGGGCCATAGAGGGCTGTGCCGTAGGATCTCTAGAGGTTACAGCCTAGGAACAGTTACATGGAGAGGAGGTGGGGCAATTGGTCCTGAAGTCCTAAGGAGTAAGCATGTCAGTGTCCATGACAAAGTCAATAGCCCCTATCGTGTTATCTAAATGCTCCCTCTAGTGAAGGGCACTATATAGATGTTTCTGTTCTGAAACAACTTGAGTTTTGGAGGCCAGGGTGATACAATGTGAGGTGGGTTTTTTCTCCAGAATAAAACAATCATTCGGGCCCCAAATAGTGATCTAAACTGGTTTCTGCTGCTGTGAAGACTGTAGAGTCCTCTTCTGGTTAGGGCCACTGGTCTGCAGAGAAGATGGAGACTGTTGGGACTTTGCTGTTTGCTGTTTTCTGACAGGGTAGAGTGCTCTGGATGGGAGTCTATAAAGTCGCAGTTGCATTGTGCTTCGTCCCCATCTGTGTTTCCATCCCAAGCCTACTTACCATTTAGGGCTCCTGTCATCTCCCTGCTATGCGCCAACATCCTTAGTCATCATTCTTAAAATACAGTCTTTTGCCCTGGCTCTTCTCTGGAAGATATGAACATAGCCATTTGTATTTAAAGATTTCAAAACTTCCTTCTGATGGCTTTTTAATACAGTATTGTGTCATAAGTTTTCATAATTAATCATTTAGGAAGGAATCGAAGGCACTAGGTGAATGGTGAAGAGGCTAGCAGGGGAAGGACACCCAAGCCTATGGCATTCTGGCCTTTGCTTCTTTGTTTCTCTCCAGACCTATGTTCACTGAGTGTTCACGATGGCTGCATTCAGGCCATCGTCTCCCCTAGGCTTCATCTTCCTAGTGACTTTCTGTTTGTGCTCAGTGCGCTGCTCCCCACTTTGCTCCTTCAAAACTGGAGAAGTGTTAGTCATGTTTCCTGGCACTCGCTCTCTTTCCCATTACTTGTTCACACCTTCATCTCATTCCATATCAGTGTTCCATCACAGGGTCACTACATCTGTACTTATGCGTTCTTCTCACACCGGCTTGCTTTATACACCTCCAGAAGATGACTTGTTCTGAAGCGTAACTTCCAACATACTAAGTCTCTGCCCCAATCCTGTTATTTAATGAATACCTCAAAGTGGCATCAGAGGTCTTGCACAACCACAAGTGACTGACTTGTCTATTAAGGGGCTTCTGCCTGACTTCACACTCCAGTCTTTCGGGTGTATAACCTCTTCTGGGACCACACTGTGAATGATGCTACCCGTGTGTTACATCACAACATTCTTTGTCCCAGAATTTCTTGCTCTCAGACGTTTGCCTCTCAAGCCCTTCTTATTCTTCAGTGTCACAGCAAATGTGGCCTCTTTCAGGGATCTCATCCGGTCAGACCTTCCACTGTGGTTCTTGATCAAAATTATATTACATTTTATTTCTGGGTCTCTTACTCTGTCGTTTCATTTACATGGAATTATAGCTGTGATTGTTTATCATGGACGATAAGTCCCTTACTGCCAGGGGATTTGGTGTTGCTTATTTCTTTTCTTACTATGACCTCTAGTATCAGGCTTTTCACATTTCAAGCACTCAACAAATTTGGCCCAATTTATTAGTAAAGTCTGAATATCTAAAAACAATACCATACCCCTCTTTTACAGACTTAATTTAATGTGATTATCATAACCCGTTTTCACAGAAGCTAAATTTTAGGTTGACAATACTGGTCTTCATTTCAGATTTTTTAAATATCTTTATATTTATGTACGTTGGTGTTTTGCCTGCCTGTATGTAATGTATGTATGTGTGAGGGTATTAGATCTTGGAGTTACAGACAGTTTTGACCTGCCATGTGGGTGCTGAGGGTCCCAGTGTTCTTAACCTCTGGGCCATCTCTCCAACCACTTATTTTTATCTGTCATATGAGTATATGTACATCTCTGTGTGTAAATATGTACAAGTTAGTGCAATGTTCCCAGAGCCCAGAGATGAAGGTATCAGATCCTTGGCATTCAAGCTACAAAAAGCTGGAAGCGACACTATGTGGGTGCAAGAACCAAGCTCAGGTTCTCCAGAACAGCATTGGCTGAGCCATCTTTCTACCCACCCCCATCTTCCTCATATCTGGTTATTCATAGATGAGACTGAACTTGGATAAAATAATAAAGTGAAAAAAGTCATGATTTTTTTCTATGTTATCACCTGTTCTCAGTGATTCTGCACAATTCCCTTCCAATCTTCTTGTTTTACAAAGGTTCTTGCCAAGCCTAACTAATAGCAGTCCATAAAGTCGGCTGCACGCCAGGTTCTCTGAGTGGACATTTAAATTCCTGAAGCACAAACCTCACTGAGCTGAATGAAATGCTTTTCTGCTGCTGTGAGGTAAACATCAGCATTTGTTTCTACAGCTTGTCATCTGATCCCAGTAGGCAGGTAAGGCTGAAGATCAATGAAACAGAGATTCTGCTCTCAATCTCTCCTGTGTATCAGAAGCAGTTGAGTATCCTAGTAATCCCCAAGCGCCATAGACCAGAACTCGTCAGGAACATTGCCCTTAGGTCTGCTGTGAGCCAGCCCCTGAGGCAATCTGGAGATACACTGACTTTGAAAACAACGGTGTTAACTAAATGTTACCTCTCCTAGCTAACAGAATACTGCTTATTTAAACCTATCATTAAATTCTAATGAAAATCCATGGATTGTTTCACCCTGTCTATGCGGTCATTACCAGAATCCTTATGTTTGTTAGTAGGGATTTCATAAAACATTTGGGAACATGCCGAAAATACATTTTTTAGATGTTTTTATGTCTGAAACAATGTGGGAACAGAGATATAGTCAGTGCTAGAGAAGTTGTTTATCGTGGGCAAAGCCCTAGTTTGAGTCTCTAATCCCATAAAACTATTTCATATATAGAACTGAAGGAAAGAGAAATGACAGTAGAAGAGGACTTCAGGAGATTGGAAGAGGGCTGTCAGAAGCAGCTCTATAAATGCAAGTGGTGGGAAAGGGGTGGGTATGACCAGCGTACCTTATAGCCATGTCGGAGAAGGTGTTGCCTGGTTTTCCCCCAAAGACATATATAAGCATCAATCTGCTCATATAGGCTGCTAATAACACACGAGGGAAATTATTTCACCCAAGTCTAGCTTGGCGTATCAGTAAATTTACAGGTATTGCTTTTAGGAGCACGGGTGGGGGGATTACTTGTGGGAGTATATGTTAGATAGTTTTATGTCATCTTGACACAAACTAAATGTCATCTGAGAGGAAGAAGTCCCAGTTGAGAAAATGTCTCCATACTATCGGCTTGTAGACATTTTTTGAAATTAGTGATTGATGGGAAAAGATTCAGACCATTGAGGGTAGGGGCATCCCCAAGCTGGTGGTCCTGGATTCTATAATAAAGTGGACTAAACAGGCTATTAGGAGCAAGACAGTAAGCAGCACCCTTCCATGGCTTCTGCCGCCAGCTTCCGGCCCTGCTTGAGTTCCCATCCTTACTGCTTTTGAGGATGAGCTATTATACAGAACTGTGAGTGAAATAAACCCCTTCCCAGTTGTGTTGGGTTGTGGTGTTTCACCACAGCAATAGTGACCCTCACTAGGACAGAACTACTCAGACAGCTATAGCATCCAAAACTCACCCAGGAGGTGTGAGCACTCAAAACAGTCAAACAGCTTACAGGCAGCTGCTCCAATGAAGACCCCCTCCTCGCATTAATGGCTCATTGCTTACATCACTTGGGGAGGGGTCCTGCGAGTGTTGTAAGCCTTCCGAGTTTCTAAGTCTGGTCAGTGCCATTTGTTTCCTAAGTCTTATGAGCCTGGGCTATTTAAATCCAGGGGAAACAACTCCACAACAAACGTCATAATGGAGCATACTATACCCCATTATGGGGAGTAATAAAAGACAATAATCTATCCTGAATGTATGATGATCAGTTATCCATAAGTTTATACTACTTCTTGGTTGTAAAACTACATGATGGAAGTGAAGGAATTTGTTTGGCACTTGAGAGCCACAATTGTTTTCTGCCCAACAAACAATTTATACTATGGTTTGTAATGTAAACCACAGGGATAAATCCAAGCATACCAGTCCTGTCTATAGGTGTTATCTTTCTCTAGAATGAGTAAGGAAAAAATTCTCTAATATTGGACACTATTTTTGTTAAAGATCAAGGTGAAAGACTGTACAGAGAGAGTATCTGGGTGTCTTTTGTTCGTAGATAAAAATAGACTCAAATTCATGTCCTCCACTTGGAGAAAGGACATATTAAGTCTTTCAGGGTGAGAAACTATTCCTGGGCACTGTTATTACCTACATTACCCATCTGAATGTTCCTAAAGCTTAGAGGAACTCCCTCTGGCTCCTTCCTTCCTGGGGAGGTGTAGTGCAATTGTTACTTTTTACACAGCCATTTACTATCAGCTCCACTTACACTGATCACAGTGCTTTTCCTTTCTCTTTAAATACGTTCACATTGGGTTAGATGATTTGTAACTCTCTTCCAATGGAAAAAAAAGACCATGATTCTGATTCACTGGATTCTGAATTGGAAGCCATGAGGCTTTTGTCTCAAAACCTTCACTCAGAACAGGTGCGTTTCGGCACTGACCTGGCATGCAGGCTCCAGTTTTGATTTTCTGCTTGCTTTCTCCATTTTTTTTAATTTTTATTTTATGTGTATTATTGTTTTGCCTCCATGTATATATGGTGACCATGAACTTCCTTGATGTCTGTGGAGTTAAGAAGAGGGTGTCAAGTTCTCTGGAACTGGAGTTCTGAATAGCTGTGAATGACAGTATGGGTGCTGGGAACCAAATTCATATCCTCTGCAAGAACAACAGATGATCCTTACATCTGAGTCATGTCTCCAGCCTACAAATAGATTTTGTTTTTTTCTTTTCATTAGGAAAATTTTCCTAGTAAATAAGTGCTCAGATCATTATCATTGTAAGTGAGCAAGCTTTAAACATGTGTGAGGTTTGTAGAAATGTGTGGTCATATATTGATTTTAGTCAATTAGCAAGTTAAACACTAAACATTTGAAACACTTTAAGCCTGCATGAAATTTTCAAAAGCTCACAAAAGGAAAATTATATTGCCAATAAAAATATCATATAAATATCTATTATTCAACTATACCCTCTCATCAGTGTTATTCTTCAGGGATTTTATGCAATTTTGTCTCAGCATATATAGCTATTTTTTTCAGCACCCCAACTCTCAGAATTGTTTCAGGGAGATATGAAGAAGGGAAGGCTAAAATGGTGTGTGTGTACAATAAGCCCTGTGATTTAATCATTAGTATTAATATTAATATAATCTCATTTATAGTTACTGGTTGGCCATCACATACATATAGTGAAGAAACTTCTCAGAAGGATGCATGAAAAGTATGGTACCCAAATAGCCTCTTGAATTCTCCATCCTCCAACTTGTCTTTGGCTATGTTTCTGACCTGCAATCATATTCTGACTTCTTTCCACTCACAGCACCAGTTTAAGTTATTGGTTCATTTCTCAGATTATAAGCTTCCTGCCTGCTTTCCCAGTCTCTGTTGAGATTTGGGGATTTGACTTCATGACTTGGCTCCTCTGGAGAAAGAAAAGATGCAACAGATTGCCTTCGCATTTGATGAGGAAGCTACTACCACTCTCTCCTCTTTATATTGCCCTTATTAACAATATTAATATAGATTTATTAAATATCTGCAAACAAATGTAGGCAACTTAATAGGAAATAAAAGCCCAAACGTTTTAAAGGCTAAAACAAATTTGAAATTTGTCTGGAAATTTTTGTTTTGTTTTTTTCTTTTTCATAGTCAAACCACGTAAAGAAAAGTGGAAACAGCATAATCTACAGGGATTTGAGTAAATGCCTACCCTATAATAATACTACAGCTTCTACACAGAAGATTTACCATATCAGGAGCTACTACAAATAATTTAATGGTATTAACAGTTTAATTATTGCAGCAATCCCTTGAGATAATTTATGTATTATGTTAGTCCTTATAGTACATTCATGAGAACTGAGGCACAGAGAGATTAAATGACTTTCCCCAGGCTGCACAATAAGTTTTATCATTGGGATTCAGACAACTCTTGTGCATTTGTGTCAAATTATTATTGCACACTGCTTCTCAGTCTAGACAATGGGATGCTAACCATCAGAATGATAAACATATAGTATGAAATATTTAACTGCATGTGCTGACTTAGAAACATGTAAAAAAAGAGAAAATATGATTCTTGTTGAGTATTTCTATAGGAAAAATATCTAGGCACATATGCATAATATATCAGACACACAATGGTATATTTCTGAAAGTGGCAATCATAAAGAACTAACTCTTCGGTCACATTTTTTCTGTATAATTTTAATATTTGAAACAAATGTGTTTTTATTAATATTTCTAAGAAACAAAAAGTTTAAAGTGGGATGACAATTATGCTAACATTTTAAAAGTAATAGTTAAATTATAAGAGCTTACCTAGTTACTTAATAACTCTAGAATTTTTTTCATATTGTGTTTTCTACAAAGAGGTCTGCATCAGTTACTTGGTGCATTGCTTGCTGTGATTCAATACTTGCCAAAAACAGCTTAAAGAGAGAAGGGTATCTTCTGGATCACAGCTGAAGAAGGTATGGTAGTAGGGATAGGAGGCGATAGTGGTTGGTCTCTGGTTTATTCCATCTATGAACATGGTGCTGCTCACATTTAGGGTGATTCTTCCCTCCTTAGATAAACTGTGTTAGAAACATCCTTACAAACTCACCATGAGATGTGTTTCCATGGTCCTTGAAATCCAGTCAAGTTGACAAGATTAATCATCACAGGCGCATTCTTTGGCAACTTCATTATCCAAGCATGCCAAACATCTTTTTACATCACAACATCTCACTGCTGTTCTCCCGATCTCAATTTCCTCTCATAAAAAAAAAATATGCGTTCAGTTTGTCTTTAACTTGCCCCATGCTCTCTCACAGTCCTGATACAATATGACACTATTCAAAAGTCCAAAATCCAAACTCTCTTCTGAGATTCCAGATTATATCTTAAATAATGGAAGATCTTTGGTAGACATTTCTTGATAGCGAGACGTATTTGCTTCAGGCAGCACCAATTACTTCAGAGAGGTTCATGGGCATTGAAGAAACTCATTATGGTATTTGCCTTCAATGTGACAAGGCTAGACATTTGGGCAAGAAACTGCTCTTGCCTAGGCTCCTTGATGCTATGCTGTACGAACTGGACACACAGGACCCACAGAAAAATGACTGTTGAACTTGCCAAGAGAAGGTTAGATCCGGGGTGATCCTTCTTGAAAGAGTCTGCCAACCAATCTGAAGGACCCAGAAGAAAATAACTGACAAACTGTCAATATAAGCAAAACAGTCTTTCAAATTTCCTGTTTCACTGAAAAATCTGTCAGATACTATGGACCTGTAGGCAGAAGATGGGTGCCCCAATGTTACAGAAGAACTTTTGGTGACTGTCCAGGAAGCGAGATGTCTCCATCAATTTTAGAGTTTTGAAAGTTGCTTACAATGTATTTCCTATTTACTTAGGTAATATTATATCCTTCTAAGGTCTTTGATGGAGTTAAAGAATAGATGGTTATGGTTATAGTTTTCCTTAGTTATGATAAAAGATAAATTCGATATAAAACTTTAGACTCACAAAGATATCCCCTCAGCCCAGACCCCACCACCAAATTAATTCCCTCTCTGTTTTTGTTCAGAAAAGGAACAGCAGACCTCCCAAGTTCAGTGAAATATGGAATATAAAGTTGCAGTAAGTAAGACTGACAAGACAACCCAGTACGAGGAATGGGGTCCTAAAAGCCAGTAGAAAAAATTATAGCTGGCCCTTGGTTCCACTTTTAGGAGTCCCACAAGAAGACCAAGCAACACAACTATAATATATATGCAAAGGGCCTAGGTCAGTCCCATGCAGGCTCCCTGGTTGTCAGTTCAGTCTCTGAGTTCTTATGAGCCCAGGTTAGTTGATTCTATGGATTTTCTTGGGATGTTCTTGGCCCCTCTGACTTTTTCAATCCTTCCTCCTTCTCTTCACTAGGATTCCACAAGATCGGCCTAATGTTTGGCTGTGAGTCTCTGCATCTGTTTCTATCAGTTGCTGCATGAAGCCTGTCTGAAGACAATTGAGGTAATCATCAACCTATGACTATAAATTAGGCATCATTAATTTTTTTCCAGTTGTGTTTGGTTTTATCTTAGGTCTCTGTGTCATCCAGCCTTCACATATAAATACAATATGTCTTCATCATATACACCCCTTATCTCTCCTGTGCAACTCTCTGGGCCCCAAAACATATCCTTCTCACCTTCATTTCACATCTCTGTCTCCCTCACCCTCTCCTCTATCTCTCCCTCTCCTTCTACCTCTCCCCCTCTCAGTTTCTCTCTCTCTCTCTCTCTCTGTGTGTGTCTTTGTGTGTGTGTGTGTGTGTGTGTGCACGTGCGCGTGTTTGTAGATAGCTGACTGAGCCACTGAATCCAATTAGTACTGTCCAGTGCATGTTTGTTTGTGTCTAAGCACTAGACCACAGGCAGCCTAGTATTCATATGCCCAAAGGAAAGTGACTCCCTCCTCCAGCATTCATTAACTGCCTATAACTCACATTGAAGAGGGGGCCTGGGGCTCCTTTATTCATACTGGGCTTTTAACTGACTTGATCTTGTTCAGGGATGGGGAGGAGTGTTGTGAAATCTGTCTTCTGGAATGACATGGCTGTTGCACACATGAATTTACCGCATCTGTGGTTACATGAATGGCTTTCAAAGGGATTAAAAATAACCCAAGATAATTTGACTCTCACTTGTAACATTTAACTCTCCATAATCATGAAGTTCAGTCATTTGGCCTTACAGAATCGTTCACATAGGTGAACGATTTTCCTTTCCTGGGAACTTCATTTTACAAACCAAAATAGTTTGCTTGAATTATAAAACCTTCACAGTGTTATACATGTGGTAGGTAGAATTCAGTTAAATTCCTAAAATATCTTCAAAATATCTCTCTGTTGTCATTGAAATGCTCCACTTGTTTATGGTAGCCACACTTTCATTGCCTGTAATTTTTCACACTCTTCTTTACAAATTACATTTTACAACCCTCAGATTTTTGCTCAGAATTTTAATTGAAAAATATCATAAAAAAAGAGCCAGAAAAATCCATGTTCCAATCTGAATTCTATGCTTCCTGAAAGTTTTCTCTACAAAATTAATTAGTCTATTACCTTTAAACTTAGCCTCTCAACAAGACCCCAGGGCATGCACAATAGTCACAGATTCTACCACAGCATAATCTGAGGAGCTCCAAGCACAATCTCTGACCAAGTCCTTGTTTCTGTTAGAAATCTCACGAGTGCAACTGTTCCCGTAGACCTTCCTATCAGCTTTCTGGTATTCTCGGTGTCCATCAGAATTGCTTACTAAATGGCCCTTATAGCATTCTAAGTAGGACTTCACTGATCTGCTTCCCTTCATCAAACCTTTCCATTTTCTTCCTGCAAATCAATGAAAATGCTTCTCAACTACACTGTAAGAGTGACAGCAAAGACCTCGCCTCTCTGCTACTATTTTAATTGTTCACACATTTTCGTCACTCCAGCAAAATACCCGAGTAAACAACTTAAATACTGCTCAAATTTGCTAGTCTGTGATAAACAGCAGAAAGTTGCTTTGTTTTCGTTTTGTGGTCTGAAGAAGTCTTTTTTGCTTGAGAAGATAAACTGGGTCTGAGGAGATGGCTAGTGTTTCTTCAAGCTGCAGCCTGCAGCCCACCATCATGGACAGGCTGTCTTATGAGAACCCCCGCTGCTGGAATCTAAGGTATCTGCAGTTTTGGGGAAATGACTAAACACCTTTAGTCATTTGAGAATATGAAACGGAGTGCAGTAAAAAGCTGACAATAAGATGCCTCAATTATTCTTTTTTGGAGGATTAACATTATTTTTCCTGCTTATTAAGAATTTTTAATACATTTTCTCATTTTATCTCTATCGCCATTCCTACTCCCTCTCCCTCCCACTCCACCTTTCCCCCACCTCACCCCCATCCACTCCTCAGAGAGGGTAAGGCTTCCTATGGG
>NC_022010.1:59955462-59957131 GCF_000317375.1 Microtus ochrogaster
CATAAAGCAAAGATAACCAGCTTATAGTCTATGATTCCAGAGAAGTTAGGTAACAAGAAGAACCCTTAGAGAGACATACATGGATTCCTCTGGGAAGGGGAAACAGACAAAACCTCTTGAGAAAATTGGGAGGGAGGGCAGGAGTGGGGAAGGAAGAGAAGGAGGGAAGAAGAGAACATGAGGTGTTTGTTTTAACTAACAGATTACAGTGCATCACTGAGGGAAGCCAAGGCAAGGTAGGACCTCTGAAGGCAGGAACTGAAGCACAGATCTCTGAGCAATGCTGCCTACTGGCTTGCTTTCTTTTACAAACCTGGAACATTTCCACCTAGAGGTGTCCCAGCAACAATCAAGAACTTGTGTGCTTGTACTTTCCCCCTTCCCTCTTTATTCTCTAGACTTCCAGACAGTAAACTACTGCCTCTCACAACCAGAATGGCTCTTCCATGCCTTAGTTCATCATGTCTCAAAATGCTCTGACTGACTTGCCTAGAGGTGTGTTTTAGGCATTACTCAATCCAGTCAGGTTGGCCATTTTGAGTAACTATCAGAATAGTGTTTCAGTCATGTTACATGTATTTTCTTAAATTCCTGTTGCTTTTACAGTTAAAAAAAGTAGCCCAGATTTTTGAAATGCTCAGTCCCTAATAATTATCTCTTGTAACCTTTATTATCTCACCAAAACTCGGGGACAATTGGTCAGCTTTTCCGTACTTCCCTTATCTCTACACTTAATTTTGTTTTAGTTCTTACCACCAAAGAATTTCTGTATCTATTAGTAATTACTTTCTGTGTCCTTTTTCTGTATCCCATCAGTGCTATAAAACCCTTCTCATGTGTGGAATGTGTCATTTTTGGATATTCCATGAAAATGAAAGGCTGCAGGTGGCTGTTTGTGTTTTCTTTCATCTACCACAGTACATTCAAATTTCAGACGTGTAGTGACCATCAATGTTTCCTTCTGCTTTGTTACTGAATATTATTTCATGCTATGAAGATGTCACGTCTTACTTATCTATTCATCAGTTAATGGGCATCTCATTTTTTACTATTATGAATAATGTGCATTTTTATTTTTTTCAGTTAATATTTTTATTATAAAATAAATCAAAATAACATCAGCTAGCTCATGCTCAAATATACATTTTAAGCTATAATTGAAATGCTTGATATATAATTTGATTTCTCACTAATCATAAAAACTTTTGAAACTGTAAAATATCTAATGAGCTGAAAAGGAAAGGAATCCCAGGTGGTCAGAAGGAAGCATAGCCATGATGCAAATAGTTAATTCAAATATAATTTGATTTTATGTTACCTGATTCTGGATCAGACACCAGGCTAAGGATTTTTCCAGGTTCCGAGTCAATATTGAAACAAATATTCTTTTGGCTTTTGGGCAGGTAAATGATGAAGTGAGGGTCATTTTCCACTAGAAAATACACAAGGAAAATGTAAACAAAATTATAAAAAGGAAGATTATTTGTGTCTTTTTTTTTTGAGAAAGGATGTAGCTTTGTAGCTCAGGCTGTTCTTGAATCTATGATCTTCTTGCTTCAGCCTCTAGAATGCAGGATTACAGGCATGCATTTGCATTAACTTTCATCCTTCAAACCACATAGTACAGGTCAAGTGGTAACAGCTACTCGCTTCGTTGATTTATGTCAGA
>NC_022010.1:59961556-59982379 GCF_000317375.1 Microtus ochrogaster
GTCCCCACCGCTTGCGTCTGCTGCTGTGCCAGTCCCTGCAGGTCCCCACCGCTTGCCTCTATCACCGCGCCGGTCCCCCAAAGCCTATTCCTGATTACAGCACGCGCCGCGCCTCTCCGCCGCGACTCTAATGTGCATTTTTATATAAACATGTTTTGATTCCTCCTTGTCTGTACCTAAAGGAGAAGTCTTGGTTCTATGGCAACTCTAGCCTTAATTTGTAAGTAACCACAAACTGTTTTCTACAAAGATTACACCATTTTCCATTCCTAGCAAGAGTGTATTTGGGTTCCAATATCTGTAAATGTTCGTGAGCTCTTACTATCATCCTCATTTCTCTTCTCTTCTCTTCTTCTCCTCTCCTCTCCTCTCTCCTTCCCTCCCTCCCTTCCCCCTCCTCTCTTCCCTCTTTCTCTCTCTCCTCTCTCTTTCCTGATTTATGAGGCAGATATCATGCATCACAGATTGGCCTCTCAAACTCACTATATAGCCAGGAATAACCTTCAATTTCTGATCCTTCTGCTTCCACCTCTCCCTCCCAAATTCTGGGATTACAGGTATGCACCACTAGGCCAACTTACATAGTAGTAGGGGTCAAATACCAAACTTTGCACATGCTAAGCAAATACTTCATCAGATGTGTCCCCAGCATATTTATTTCTGCTATAGTCACTTTAGTAGGTATGAAGGACATTCTTATGAAGGTTAAAAATCCATCTTATAAACAGATTATGTATAGAGTGTTCAATGACAACCAAGTGCATTCTAATAGTTCTTTCTTTTCCCCACACCCTTTCTTTTTTCTTTTGCCCCCCCCTTTTTTATTATGACTAGGTTTAAAAGAACTTATTTATTATGTTTTATAAAATGGGCTTAAAAATCAGTGTTTAAATTTTGGTACTGCTTTTCTACATAAACAAAGACTAAGTTTTTGAATAATCTATCATGGTTTTAACCATAGAAAGATTCTGTTAGGAGAGTTAGTCCTATTTATAATTACATAGTGATCATAAAACTGATTTTATCAGACAACTGTTTAAATCTGTGTATAAAATTTGGTCTATTAGATAAATAACACATGGTATTACAGAAGACTTTTAACGATGATAACTAAAATTCTAAATTAGTTACATAGTCTTCCTCAAAGGATAAAGAAAACAGATGTTCTCATCATCTAAAGGAAAGAAGGGATCATATCAAAGTCTCCATTCTCATTCCAAGGTAAACCATAATAAGGGTGTAACTCACTCCTGAACTACAAAATCCAGGTTGGTGAACTTTTTCACATCATCTGAGAACACATAGATGTTGAAAATGCTCAGTGACTTTTAGCTTCAGTGCCATTGAAAACTGAGTACCCTGAATGACTAAACATTTCTCTCACTTCTCTTTGCATTGTTTTCACATCCAACCAAAGTTTTCCCTCGCTCTCCCTTTTTCAATCTCCCCCATCCTATCCACTCCTCTTCTACTGTTTTTATTTTATTTTTTCAGATACAAGTGGGCATCCCCTGGATATCAGACAGCCATGGTATTTCAAGTTGCATTGAGATTAAGCTCCTCCTCTTCTATTAAGGCTGGATGAGGCAATCTGGTAGGAGGAATAGGTACCAAAAGCAGGCCTCAGAGTCAGAGACACCCTTGCTTTCATTGTTAAGAGTCTCACATGAAGACCTGATGTGGGAGTGTCATATATCAATCTGTTGATTTCATTGGTTAAGTAATAAACAAACTGCTTGGGCTCATAGCTTAGAACATAGATGGGTGGAGTAAACAGACAGAATGCTGGGAGGAAGAGGAAGTGAACTCAGACTCGACAGCTCTGCTGTCTGGAGCAGAGACACCATGCTCCCGGCTCCTGGGTGGACATGGGTATAGCTCTGCTCTCTGAGGCACACACGATGAAGCTCCGACCCAGGATGAACGTAGGCTAGAATCTCCCTGGTAAGCCACCTCAAGGGCTACAACAGATTATAAGAAATGGGCTTGTCCAGGTGCGAGAGTTAGCCGAGAAAAGGCTAGATGTAATGGGCCAAGCGGTGTTTAAAAGAATACAGTGTCCATGTAATTATTTCGGGTAAAGCTAGCTGGGTGGTGGGACACAGCCCACTGCTCTTATTACTACAAAGACCAAGTCACACAGCTGCAACATATATGCAGAGGGCCTAGGTCAGTTCCATGCATGCTCCCTGGTTGTCGATTCAGTCTCTGTGAGACCCTATGAACCCAAGTTAGTTGGTCCTGTGGGTGTTCTTGTCAGCCTTTAACAGCACTGTGTTCTACAGTCCTTCCTCCCCCTCTTCTGCAGAATTCCCTAAGATCCCCCAGCAACTGTTTGGCTGTGGTCTACATTTGTTTCCATCACCTTCTGGGTGAAGCCTCTCTGATGACAGCTGGACTAGGCACCAATCAGTTCTGATAGGTACGGCCTACTCCTTTATGACTAGGTTTTGATAAAGCTGTTTTCTCATGAGCATTAATACCTCTGAGTAAGTCAAGGAGTAAACCATTCTATAATTAAAGTTGATTATGAATGAAGTCAAATTGCTGAACAGGTTAGTTGACATTTTAAGAACATTCTAAGATCTTGTAGTAACATATTTGTAATACAAACACACACACACACACACACATATATACATGTATATATATATTTAACTACTGAACACACAATAAAGGCTTATATTTGTAAAAAGAAAAAGAGCAGAGCTACTTTTCTAGGGGTTTAAAATGTCTTTACTTTTAATGAACATGTCAGTGCTAAGAGCTCATCTACCTGAATACATATTTTGGCAGCACCCCATAAGTAACAAATCCTTTTGCAGAAGCTGGAAATCCCTGCACTTGTGAGCAGCATCTTGGTTGAACAGTTAAGAAGCTTTTAGAGCTGCTGGCTCCTGATAGGAATAACATTGTCACATAGGCATCCTTCATCTGCATAGAGTATCGATTTTAGAGGACGAGACACATGGTGACAGGATGGTTGAGAAAAAATTCAAGCTAACAGTAATATATAGTGGTGGGGGACAGAGAATGGAGGTAGAAGGCAGAAGTTTTGTAGGGTTTGCTTTAGAGAGTTTTGTCGTTGTTGTTTTGTTTACTTTGGGTAAAGCTGTTAGGTATCTCAGGCTTTAAACTTGTTATATCCTCAAACTGGCCTCAAACTTACTATGTTAACCTTGAACTCATGATCCTCCTGCTTTAGGTCCCAAAGTGCTGGGAGCACAGGCAGGTTTGCACCACATCTGTCTCAGAAGAGTGTTTTCATGAGAGACTCCTGAACATTCAGAAGATCACTGAGTTTGTAGTTTTGTCAAAATGCGATACATACCTCAACGTTACCAGATAGTGAAGCCATTTACCTATGCCGGTACACTTCAAAATAATAATTTATAATTTGTTCTGTGAGCTAGTCAGTACAAAGGCCAGGAGGTAGAAATGCGTGGGCATTAAAACATTCACAAAGAGAAAACCTTTGTTTCCCGTTCAAACCGAGTCCTATATAGAGTGTACCAGTTTTCTTCCCACATCTAGCTGATGCCATCTGGGACACACAGCCCCCACGGATGCTGCACAGGAAAAGATAATTTGTGGGGAAAGGCTATCCACTCTGGCTGCTTGGGCTAGATGTCACTTTCACTAGTATTCCAATTGCAAAATGAGTCAAATTATCCTTTCAGCTAGAGCAAGTTGCAAAACGCAGTGTTTCTGGGAGGGGTGCGGTATGGTGAGGGGATAATCTCTCTGTCACTCACGCTGTTTACAAAGATTTCACAGGTATTATCTTCCTCCATGCTGACAATGCCCAGGGCTAGATAGCACAGGTTCCCAACCGAGGAAACTGGTGGCGAAGGAGCCTCAGCACCAATCCAAAAGGTACACAGGTAATATTTAGGTAATAGTCAAGATCTTCGTACTCTACATTCCTCCTAAATCAGATGGACGCATTTGAAACAGGCAAATGCAGACATTTGTGCTTGCATATATTCATTTTGATTATAATTAACTGTGTTCCTTTGGTTAGCTGTAGGAAGCTGGTGTCTGTATCATTTGAAGTGCTTACACACCTAATCAAAGTCAATTTCATACTTAGGCTTACTCTATAAACCTATAATTCCCCTTCTGTCATAATACTAGCTAGAACACACTGAAATAATTTACTTACATTTTCTTATTCCCTCATGACTTAGGCACTTCGAGGCCAAGTACCATGTCTGAGTCATCTTAGTATGCCAGCATCTAGAACAGGGCCCTTGCAACCATTAGATGCTGCATGAATGTAAAAATAGACTAAGTTGAGTTGAGCTTGAATGGGGCTCATCAGAAGTAATTGAGCTGTTTCTTGCCATTATGATTAGAGGTGACTGGAAGTGTGATTTCTTAGACATTCACCCTGACATGCCTGCATGGCACGCTATGATTATAGAACAAGTAGAACAAGGTCTTTCTCTTATAAAGTGACTGAGTCCATTGGATGAGAAGACCTTCACTTCTCTAACAGTCTGTTCTGAGGGGCCAAGTAACTACTCCAGTCTTTACTGTAACAGCCAGTGGAGAAAGCTAGTCTGTCTTTATTGACACACCAAAAAATGCACATCATTCTTTTTCTTGATCTTTTCAAGACACAGAGCAAGAGAGTTCACTGTCAGGCTTTCTTCAAAAGCTTATGCCTTTGAGGAGCAAGTGCCCCTGCTGTACGGAATGTAGATATATCTTCTCTGTTGATGGCAATCGCAAAGAATGGGAAAATCTCTGCAGGATAATCTATTTAAGGTTTAGTTTCAGCTTCAATGCTAACTTAACTCTGCTACCTTTGTCAGTTGTCATCTTTCTGAGCCCTGTAGAGAAAAAGAGCTTAAACAACGTATGTGCTTCTCAATGGAGAGGTGACTAGCAGCTAGAACAGTTCCATACAATGACAGTCTCCTATATTCTCTGGGTGTTTAACATTCTTGGCTGGCAGCTTCTAAATGCCAGTAGCATTCTCAGCCATCATGCCGTATTAAAATAAAAATGCTCCCCGTGTTTTCTAGTGCATTCCTCCAAAGTCGGGTGATACTATCTCATATCACAAAGTATCTTATCATTCTTCTGTAGTTGTAACTGTGTCTTTTAGAAAGAAGAGGTTTGGGGACTGAGGGGATGACTCAGTGAGTATTTGTCATAGAAGTAAATCTGAATCCCCAGAACCCACATAAGAGACAAACACCTATACTCCCAGTGCTATGGAACAGGGATAGATCCCATGAGCTTGCTCACCAGTCATCGAGCCAAAATAAAAAGCTTCATTTCCAGTTAAAGGAAGACTGAGTGCCATACTATAAGATGTCCCAGTAGATAAAGGCACATGGTGTGCAAGCCTGATGACCTGAGTTCTATGCCTGAAACCCACATAGGTAGGAGACAACTCACTCCCTAAACTTGTCCTTAACTTCAAACAGGCACTGTGATACACAAAAACTTCACTCATATATACATATCATACATCACACACATCAATAATAAATTACTTTTTGCAATTAAGACGGAATGCAATAAACAGCTGAAGAATGTTCGTGATGGTTTCACCTTGCCTCCGTGTATATATGTGTGTGTGTGCATTTGCACAGATACAAATACCTGTATATTCACATATTCATCCACCACTCATATATAACACACACAAAAATCTTAAAAGATTAAATTCTATATTTAAAATTTAAAATGTTTAGCAATGATGACAAAACAATATTAGTATCTTCCACTATGGATTTATTATTTTTACGGGTGGTTTGTTTGAATTACCCTATTCAATCTTACAATGAGCCTGCATGGTAGATCTTAATACTTCCAAAGTGACACCGCTATAAATACTAAAGATAAGAGGTGATGTGAAAGGAGAACTAACATTTATTGAATACTAATTCCAAACACTGTACTGTATAAATCCCGACTCATTGTAGCCCTCGCAACTCTCTTGACATAGTCATGTTTCATTATTGTTCTTTTATAGATGAAAAAGTCAGGCATCAAAAGTTTTGACTGATCTTATTTTATTTTGTCTCTTCATTAGTCTCTCATTTTCTATCCATGTACCATGGCCTTGGAAGAAAGCAAGTCCTCTGTTAAGGCTACTCTTGAAATAGATAAGAAAGGGTCCATTTAACTCTTTTTAAATTTTTTTATGCATGCAGGGTTCTGCCTGTAGGCCAGAAGAGGGCACCAGATCTCATTATAGATGGTTATAAGCCATCATGTGTCTGCTGGGAACTGAGCTCAGAACCTCTAGTAGAACAGAACAGTCATTGCTCTTAACTGTTGAGCCATCTCTCCAGTTCATTTTTTTTCTTTTGTTATTTCTTTCTCTCCCCCCTCCCCGCCTTTTCTTTTCTTTCTTTCTTTTTTTTTTTTTTTTTTTTTTTTTTTTGAGACAGGGATCTTTGTGTAACAGACCTAGCTGTCCTAGAACTTACTCTGTAGACCAAACTGGCCCTGAACTCACGGAGATCTGCCTGTCTCTGGCTTCCAAGTGCTGGGGTTAAGAGCATGCACCACCATCACCTGGCTCCATTTAACTCTTAAAGAGTTGACATTTGTGCATAGTTTCCTCCTTTCCTCTTTGTTGGACATACAGTGATAAAATAATTAAGATAATTATTTTGAGCACTGTAGTCATCTTTGGTTTCATTTGTTTACTGAGCAGACACTGTCTATCCTGTTGTGGTAGTTTGAATGTAACTGGCCACCAATATCTCATATGGAAGTGGCACTATTAGGAGAAGAGGCTTTGTTGAAGTGGGTATGTCTTTGTTGGAGGAAGTATGTCACTGAGCGGGTAGGCTTTGAGGTCTACTATGCTCAAGTTATTTCCCATGTCACAGAGATGACTTCCTGTTGCCTGCACTCTCAGCTACTACTCCATGACAATAATAGACTGAACCTCTGAAACTGTAAATGAGCCACCCCAATTAAATGTTCCCTTTAAGAGTTGCTGTGGTCATGGTGTCTCTTCACAGCAATACAAACCCTAAGACACCTGTATCTCCCTGTCAGACTATCTTCCATTGTCTCTCCACCATTCCACACACCTGACCAAAAACTTCATTTCCAGGTTTTCTTTTAAATATCTATTCTGATATTGTATATGTGCATGTTTTGCTGCATATACATTTGTGTGCCATCTGCATGCAATGCCCTCTGGAACGAAAAAGTGGCACTGTGTCTTCTGGAACTGGAGTTACAGATGGTTGTAAATTGCTAAGTGGGTGCTGGGAACTGAAGCTGGGTTTTCTGCAAAAGCAGCAAGTATTCTGAGCTGCTAAACTATCTCTCCCACCCCCATCCCCACTGCTTGAGAACTTAGGGGATGACAACAAGGTGACCTAGTTCTTCATACACTCTTGAACAACATCATTCAGTGATGGCTGTAGGCAGTGTGATTTCCTTGGCATTGCTAAGTATGACATCTTTCTGGTGCTTTCTTTTTTCCACATGCCTTTAACGCAGCAATACCAAAAGTCCCTGATGCTGTCCAGTTTATAGATAACTGTGGAAATGTGTCAAGACAGTAAGTCAGAGATGGATGACTCACACCCGACTCACTAGTATTGCTGCACAGCTTCTGTTGGACAGGAGGATAAATGTCATGAGCCTGCTTGACGTGTTACATTTGGGGATACATTCTGTTTCCAGAACTGGAGAGGGTTCAGTTGAATTTCACTCCTACTTTGGGTCTATAGAAAGCCTGCTACTATAGCGGCACTTTTGCATTGGGAGGTATCACTACCATATCATCACCAAGGAGAATACAGTTACCTAAGACCCTTTGCCACAGGCTTCCAGAGGGGACCCACTGAGTGAAGACTATGAGTTGAAACGATGCTTTTCAAGGTTATTTTCTATTCAAGGAGATGGGTAACCACCACACTGAGAACCAAAATAATAAGTGTTTTAATCTAGGGCTAGGAAGATCCTTCAAGAAAATTATTTGAATTAATCTACTGTACTGAAGAGAGAGTAGGCCACTTGCCAGTGGTCCTATGATTTAGCAACAGCAGCAACAACAACAGAACAAAGTACAAATACAAATTTCTAATCTACTTCACTAATAATTTTTAAACTTGACTCTTCATAGTGTTAAGGAAAAATTATTCTGACACTAATTAAAATGACAAGGGAGACATTACTCAGGAGTACTCAGGTAGAGGACTAATACTGGGCCCAGTTCCAAATAAATCCAGAAAAGTGAGTATTTGTAGACAAAAACAGGGGGAGGAGTTGATGGTGAAAATTTCTAAGAGAAAATATTAAGTTTAAGAAGATCTGGGGCCTGATAGCTCAGTGGTAGTGTATACCTAGCATTCATAAGGCCTTGAATTCAGTCCCCAGCATAATTAATTAGAATAAATAAATAATATATTTAATATATTATACATATTATAATATATAATAACATTATTATTAATTATAACAATTAATAGGTATTTAAATTTAGGGAACCTATGGCTTCTAGCATGGTCCTCCATGAAATGTTACTTCATTTAAATTCATATTCTGAAGATTATAGAATGGTAGTTTCCATGTTTTTCTTTTTAAACATACCTAGTGTGTGAAGCTATCAAAGAATAAGTAAGAATATTATTTGTTTGTTAAAAAGTGATTCCGTGTGGCATATTTCTTACCAAAGGTAGACTAAAATCATACTCCTGAAATGTGGGGAATGAGTAAGCCAATCAGACAGCAAGGAGGACTGCCTCTCTAATGTGATTTAGCTAGCTTCTTATGGTAGAAAGACTAAAGGCGGGATTGATGACATTAGAGGAGCCCAGTTGAAGTTCATTGCACAAAATGGAATAGTGCTGAATTTGACTCATTGCAACTTAAGCTATGGCTGGATCAGCATCTTTCACAAACTATCAGATGCTGTCTGTACCCCTGGGCTCAGAACCATAGTTTTCAGAGTGAGACTTTGGGTATTGTTGCATACTATACCCCAGGATATTCTGTTTGTTATTGGCCATATGGTTTCTCCTGTCTATATGTTTGGTAAGGAGGCAACAGGCCAGCTGCTTCTTTATCATCCCTTCTTTCTTCTTCATTCCTTTCCTCACTTCCTTCTTTCTTCTGCTTATTTTGTTTGTATTTAGCAGCATGCTAGAGCCACAGGTTAATAAATACATTTGATCTGTAATGGAAAGTGTTTGTTGATAGATGATATCTAAAATCATAATGAATGCTGCTGCCAGGCGTAAGAACATTTGCAATGTGATTTCTGAGCAACTAGTGCTATGAATATATGAAAGGGTGTTTAAGTGACTGGTGGCATATATAAACCAGGTCCTGGTTCTTGGGCTGTCAAAGCACTTCTTTGATGTGTTTTTGATTGACATCACTGCTTTCAAAATCCTTGCTGTATTTGTCAATTTATGCTCACAAAATGTTTAGAAATTGTGATGCAAACATGAAGAAATATGGCCCAAACACAGTGTAAAACATTCCCTGTAATCCTTAAATAAAACTTTCATTGAAAATATCTATTATGAGAATTAATAATGCTCATTGTAATGATGCAAAGGATATAGCCTTTCTTGCTTCAGTCTTAAAGGAAGTTGAGTAGCTATAGCAGAATCCCTTATTCTTTTAACTATAATTTCATCAGCTGTTATTTTTATGGAAATAATCTTGAGTTTATAAATGTAGCTAAAGGAGACAGGAATTTAAAGGCACAGTTGTTACTTATTGGCCATTTCTTTCAAACTGAAACTTTCCTCTTGGAGGAAAAGGGTTGTAAATGGAGACAGCTCCTTCATTTCCAACCATCCTGACCCAAATAATCACTCAGAAACTGTATTAATTAACTCAGGTGTATTTATAGCTACTTCTTACATCTTAAATTAATTCATTTCTACTAATCTGTGTATCACCATAAGACTATGGCCTACCACTAAATTCTGGTGTCTTTCTCCTTCGGCAGCTACATGGTGTCTGTCTGGCTCTGCCTTCTTTCTCCCATCATTCAGTTTAGTTTTCCCTACCTACTTCTATTCTGCCTTGCCATAGGCTGAAGCAGCTTCTTTGTTAACCAAAGGTAATGAAACATATTCACAGCATACAGAGGGGAATCCCACATCAAGGATTTGTGGTGGTTTGAATGAAAATGGCCTCCAAAGGGAGTGGCACTATTGAGAGGTATGGTGCTGCTGGAGTTGGTATGGCCTTGTAGGAGGAAGTATTTCACTGTGGGAGTGGGCTTAGAGGTCTCCTTTGCCCAAGTTGTGTTCAGTGTGGCAGACAGTTCATTTCCTGTTGCCTACTGACCAAGATGTAGCTCTTTCTCCAGTACCATATTTGCCTTCCTACCTCCATGTCCTGCCATGCTCCACTATGCTGATAATGAACAAAACCTCTGAAACTGTAAATTATCCCAGTTAAATGTTTTCCTTTTTACGAATTGCTATTGCTGTGGTCATGGTGTCTTTTCAAAGAAAAAAAGACTAAGATGGGGATACATCCCCAGGATTGTAAAATTCACAAGACATTAGGCAAACAACATGAAAAAGTCCATAAAACTTAAAGACCCCTCCCAACACTCACCTGACAGGATACATTAAGCTATTTCTAAAGGTGAAGCAGTTCTGCAGTGGAGTAACTGCCTGCCAGTTGTGCAGGGAACTCCAATGATGCAGCCCTTGTGATTCCTTGCCCATGTTGGCTGTTTGATGATGCATTTGGCCAAGTCACTTAAGTGGCTATAAGTAACACCATGCCCATGTGCCTTTAAGTAACACCATGAATTCTCCAACCTGGACTAGGATGCAGTTGATTCTTGGCTCTGCCACTGTCCAATACTAAATAGCAGACATTTATAAGCAATGCCCCTAGATGAGTCACGATGCATGAGTCTATCTGCCATGTTTTTATCCTCACTGTGTGTTCTTAGTGGTCCTTTGTTTTTAAGTTCCCCGCTATTTGCATATTTGAAGTATAACATGAGCTACTTTGCATTGGTCTTACCAATAAAATTGCACAGTTATTTAAGAGCCCATGTTTATTCTGCAGCCAAAGGAATACAAGAGAGAGGGCATCAGAAAGGTATTTGTTGACTGGTCTGCATATCTAAGTTGCATAAATCTCATTGAGAACACAATTTTATGCCCCCCCCACACTTCTTGTCTCTTTTCACTTATGAATTATCTCTGTTTGCCATGCTGACCTATGTCAGGAAGCAGCCTCTATCAGCAGATGGGGGATGGGTCTGGAAGGCTCCGTCCATCTTCTCCTGATGATATTTGTGTGCAGGATCTGTGGCACCGCAGCTAAACAGCCGTCAGCTGCCCTACTCCATCATGTGTAACACAGTCTGTCAGCCCATTTGCAGCTCGTGCGTGGTCTCTGCTGTTGAAGTGAAAGGAGACTTATGGAGATTAAAATGCTGTGCACTTGACTAGAAGAATAGAGAGCTGAAAACATGAGCTCTATAGAGCCTGGGTCATTAAGGTAAGGTGAATGAGTAGACCTAGAGCCACTTAATGAAATTTGGCAAATTAGTATGCAAATAAACAACTGCTATAAATCCCGAAGGCCAGTACCTTGCAGGATGTAGTTTGTTCATTTAATTGGACAAGTACCAGTTAGTTTAAGTAATTTATGACAGTGTTTCATGGCTTATTAGTAAATTAGCTTCTGTGTATGGATCCTGAACATCCCCATACTCTGAAATCCTTCTCTGTGCAAGGGGAAGGATGAACAGAATTCGTGGGAGGAGTCTGTGTATTCTATTCTGTTTCTTTGTTCATAAGAACAAACATAGAAGCATGGCAGGATTCTGTATGTCTCTTATGTTCCTCTCTAATTGCAGAGTATAGGGAATTTCAGTGGAGTGTCTGGACAGCCTAAAGCCTTTAACTGACTCCCATGAAGTCTGAGCAACTCCGTGAGGGAGGAGATAGGGTGATGACCTTCTATTGTCCTTGACAAGGCCCTGATTTTATCATCACCCAATGGCTACTCCTACTTACTTATTAAGCTTTCGATTAAATCAAGACCTTCTGGGGAAAAGCCATTATTCCTAACAGATGCAAGTATCCTATTGATGATATTCATTTTAATAGACGCTGAGCTTCCTAGGAGAAAGGATAGGGTGATTTAAAAAGGGGGAGAGGCAACGAATCAGCCATGAGCTCACTGAAAACAGTAACATGATGAACCAACTCTGATCTAATGTTTGTGATATGAAAGCTGCAGCTTCTGCTTTGAAAGGAGACAATGAAGCTAAAGGGCTTGAGAAGGACAGATTGAGGTTCGGATAATTGCCCCTTAAAAAAAACTCTGCTGCTTCAAAGATGACAAGATACAAATCTTGCTCAGGAAAGTGGGACATGGATATTGTTTAGAGGCTGCTCTATCTGTGACTGTTTTTGATTTCTAGTTGATTTGGAGCCTGGTGCCTCCTTTTGCTCATCTTGGTTACTCCAGCAACATGGATGTAATTTCCTGTTGTATTTTTCTGTTGGTAAGATAAAATGAGAAAAAAAAATATTAGACAGATGAAAGAGGCAGAGATAAGTCTTTGGTTTCCTATGAGCAGTTTCAAAGAAATTCAGGTCAAGCAAAAGAAAAACACCCATATCTCTCTTGAAAATATCCTGTATTTGGAAAAGACACTGTGTTGATTCAGTCTATCAAAAGAAATTTTCTAAAATTATATTAATGATCAAGACTAGTACTTAAAAATATGGTAAGCTCACATCTAGATCTGGTTAAAAAATACAGTAAACACAGAAAAACTTCAACATAGACCCAAAATACATTA
Organism: Microtus ochrogaster; assembly: GCF_000317375.1. Taxonomy (NCBI): domain Eukaryota; kingdom Metazoa; phylum Chordata; class Mammalia; order Rodentia; family Cricetidae; genus Microtus; species Microtus ochrogaster. The sequence continues at coordinate 59,974,347 of NC_022010.1, forward strand.
ACATGCACAAAATGTTACAATGTTTCTCTCTGTGTATATAAGGAAGATGATTTTATTATACAAAGAAGTTTCATATTTTTTCAGTTTTTAAAGCTGTCTGTTGGTGACTGGAGAGATAGGTCACTGGGTAACAGAGATTTCCCAAGTATGAGTGTAGTTGGTTGTTTTTACTCTTTGCTCTTTTGGGGGCCTGCCACCCAGTTCCCAAATAATCACACAGAGACTTTTGTATTCTTATGAATGTCTGGCCTTAGCTTTGGTTTATTTCTAGTCAGCTTTTAACTTAAATTATCCCGATTACCTTTTGCCTCTGGGCTTTTATTTTTCTCTATTCTATATACCTTTCTTTACTTCTTCCTCCAAGGCTTGCACTGGCTAACTGACCCCTGGTATTCTCTCTCCTCCTTTTCTTATTCTTCAATCTCTTCCAAGATTTCTCCTTCTACTTATCCTCTCTGCCTGCCAGTCCTGCCTTTCTTTCTCCTGCTTCGTTATTGGCCATTCAGATCTTTATTAGACCAATTGGCTGTTTAGACAGGAAAAGAATTACAGTTTCACAGAGTTAAACAAACACAACATAAGAAAATGCAACACATTTTTGCATCAGTGAACAAATATTCCACAGAATAAATCAATCAACACATATTAAAATAATACCACACAACACATGAGTACCTGACTTTGGATCCCAGCATCCACATAAAAAGCCAGACATGGTCATGCACACTTGTAACCCCAGCCCTCTAGGGGTGAAGACAGGAGGCTCATTGAGGCCTATCAGCCTAGCTCCAGGTTCAGGGAGAGACCCTGTTTCAAAGAAATACAGCAAAGAGTAATAGAGCAAGACACCTGGCATCTACCTCTAACCTCCAAGAGTATGTACACAAGTTCATGCATCCACATACATGGATGTACACAAAATGCACACACAAACACACAAACTGCTTAAAACTAAAACAAAACTTATACTTAGTATTAACTTTTCATTGTTATATTGGTCTTCAAGTTTACAGTGACCTCCTGTGTTTCTGTGAATAAAAAATATTATAGGATTACTTCATACTTATTTTAAGCTTGAAGCTTTATAACTCATTTCAAAGTTAGGCATCAATAATTTATATATATAAGTATTAATTTATCATAACATACTTACAAATTTTCATAAGTCATGGTAAAAAGATATTATTATTTTTGAACAGATATGCCCCAAGTTAAATATTTAAAATTTTGTTACTCCTTCAGTGTAATAACCTTGAAAGTCTATCTTTCTGTCAATAACTCAGCTATTTTGGAAAGTCCTTCACATAATAGGAATTAAAATGATATTTTATAATTTTACCAGTCCTAAGAGAACATGGCTCTAATACTTATCAACAAACTGCAGAGACCAAACTCTATTTACTTGTCTGACATATTATGTGCCTTCCTTTCATGCTTTGCCTTGAATAATTTTGATTTTATCTATATAATAATATAACATCAGACAAAAGGAATTTTCTATGTGTCAAGCCAGGTATCAAATATTCTAAATAAGTCTCTAAAATATTATGAACCTTGGTAGCATTTAACATTGAATGAATGTCATCCCCTTCCAAGGGGAGCTCTTTTGCTGTGCTAAATTATATATTTTAATATAGAAGTATTCAAATTACTATCTAGCCATATCCTCTTTTACAGGAACTTTTTTTTAACATCCAACTCCATAGATTTTTTTTGTTGTTGTTGTTTGAAACTCTTGAGCAACAAAACTTTTTCTAAAAAGATGCAACATACATATTTTCTTTCTCCAGATAGGGAACCCTCACCAAACTAAAGTATGGATACCTCCAAACTCAAACTTGGTAAACCAATTTGATGTGAGATTCCCCTATGTATGCTATGAATATCAATGGTTAATAAAGGATTGATTTGGACCTATAGCAGGGTAGAACTTAGATATCTGGGGAAAACTAAACTGAATACTGGGAGAAAGAGGTAGAGTCAGGGAGAAGTTATGGGGCCACTGTCAGAGACAGATGTGCTGCAACTTTGCTGGTAGGCCATGACCACATGGTAATGCACAGATGAATGAAGATGGGTTAAATTAAGATGTAAGAGTTGGTTAATAAGAAGCTAGAGCCAATGGGTCAAGCAGTGATATAAATAATATAGTTTCTGAATGATTATTTTGGGGCTGAGCATCTGGAACCAACAAGCAGCCTTCCTACTACAATTGGTTCTCCAATGTGGGTAACTAAATCTACATAAAAACCTGAGAAAGCTTAAAAAAGAATTCTAGACACAAAAGAACAGAGTTAAGCATGGTTTGGTAGTGGTATTTTCTTGGTTAGACTCTGTTTGCTAGAAGCAAGCAGCTGCATGGCTCCTTTAAGAGAGGTTTTCCTGATTCAGAGGTAGCAGAAAAAAAGCCACACTATTTTATAACTACACTGTTTTGAAACTGCGGCTTCCTGGTTCACCAGCACAAATGACTCTGGCTCTTTCAGGAGGTCCAGCTACAGAGAATTTAAATGGAATCTGTAAGAAGACTGATACAACTTGCTTAATGGAAACATAGACCCACTGTGTGCCTAAAAATTGGGTAATATACATGGCTTTCAGAGTGAACAGCTTCTCCATGCTATACTGGGCAGGCAGAGCAGGTAGTGCCATATTTACCCTAGTAATGATGCATCTTAAGTTCATAAGAAATGCTTGGCATTTTAAGAAGCACTTCTGGTCAGAAAATAGTTACATATATAATGAAAAATATAAAAGCAATAAAGACAAACTCAGATGGAAAAGACCTCTAAATGGGTCACAGTGTGTTTAAAAGATGTACGTAGGCTTGAGAGAAGAAGAAAAAGAATATAGACTGTTATAAAAAGAAGTAAATGGTTTTTAAAAAAGGAAAAGTCATTAAAGAGACAGAGTACAGACATAGATTAAAAGGAGTGAAGAAAAATAAGCCACCTAAAGATAGAAAATTCACAGAGAGCTGGATTGTGTATATTATTGTTTTTTCTTTGAATTTTTTGACTGTGAAGGGCTAAGTATAGAGAAATATTTTATTGTATGGGCTGCTAAGCTAAACCAGCATGTATGTTACAGAGGTATTTGACTTCAAAATTTGGGTCTAAGGATATGTTGCTTTAGTAAAGAGGTTCATCTTTTGTTTCCACAGAGGATGAGAACCTGTGGATTGGTTCCAGACTAATATGGTTTGATAGACCAAGGACCCCTGAAAGGTCACCATGAACCCCCCCCCTCAAATTACTTCACCCAATAAACAACAGGAAGCAGTTTGGAGAAAACTACACCTATATTCCCAAATATTGTTTGTAAATGTTTATTTACATTTAAAGGGGGATATGCTATAGAGATTTGCATTGGTATGTATCTTGGTCTGCTGATACAAATTTAAGGTCAATTTTGTATATGCATATTTCTGCTCTTGAATAAGGTATTGTGTTTGTACAGCTCATTTAAAGATGTAAAGTATAATTAAGAAATACAGGTTAATAGATAATCATTTATAATAGTCAAGCTTGTAGTCATGTCAGTTTGATTTTCAAGATGGATAGATATGTAGTTCAGATGAGTAGGCATTCTTCAAACCTTTCAAAGACTATAGAAAATGGCATTTAAAATGTTTAAGAACTTAGGATTTTTCATGACAATGAGACACATCTGCTCCTGGCAGCACCAATTACTTCAAGAGGAAGATGGACATTGAAGAGGCTCCTTATAGAGTTTGCTAGCCATTTGGGCAAGAAACTGTTCTTGCGTGGACTGCTTGATGGTATGCTGTGTGAACTGGACATGCAAGACCCACAGAGAAATGACTACTAAACTTGCCTAAAGGTGAGACTATCTTTCGAGGTTCTTGCTCGACATTCTGCCAGACATTCTGAAGAACACATAAAAAAGTGACTGACAAACTGCCTTTGAAATTTCCTACTTCATGGAAAACTCTGCTGGATACTATGGGCAAATATGGATGCCGCAACAGCACAGAAGAACTTTGGGTGACTTCCAGGCAGTTAATTTTATAGTTTTGGACAATGCACTTTCTGTTTACTTAAGTAATGTTATATTTTTATGGAGTCTTTCATGGATTTGAAGAATAGATAGTAATAATATAGTTTTCCTTAGTTATGATAAACAATAAAATAGGCATAAATATTGTACCTACAATTCTTGCTTAATACCTGCTTTGTTATATGTAATTTTACTATGTTAAAGTTAAAACCTTCCTTTTATATAAACAGAAACGGGGAGGAGATGTGGGATTTCCCTCCATATGCTATGAATACGATTGGTTAATAAAGGACTGCTTTGGACCTATAGCAGGGCAGAGCTTAGGTAGGTGGGGAAAACTAAACTGAATGCTGAGAGAAAGGAAGCAGAGTCGGGGAGAAGCCATGGAGCCACTTCTGTAGAAAGACATGCTGATACTTTGTTGGTAGACCACAACCTCATGATAATGCACAGATGAATGAAGATGAGTTAAAATAAGATGTAAGAGTTAGCCAATAAGAAGCTAGAGCTAATAGGCTGAGCAGTGATTTAAATAATACAGTTTCTGCATGATTATTTTGGGGCTGAGCAGCCAGGAGCCAACAAGTGGCCTTCCTATACAACAATTAGTTTTATTGGGGTTATTTGAAGGAATATGGATGAGGGGTTATTTACAAAAGCAGAACTGACTCAAAGACATCATCACCACCACAAGCAAGCAAAGATAGTTCCCCAAAGATGGAAACCAGGACCACAGCCTGCACATAGCTCAACAGATTGGAAAGTAACCTTTCTTCAATCTAAATGACTCTGGTCTAAACCTGTTTCAGGTAACTTAGCTGGTTTCTACTTCTTCCAGGCAATTGGTCTGGTTTGAATTTTCTTTGCATATAGGTTTACCTTTTCTGTAGGATACCTTCAATTTTTAATGCTTACTCTGGCTGGGAGGGACCTAGTGAATCCGGTCAGTTTCAGGAACTTCCTGAAGCTATTTTGAGTTCTTGCTTAATGAACTTCCCTGTAGTGTGGAATATTTCAATCTCAACTGTTATATGACAACAATTCTCATTGCTTGGATTTTGAGCTCAGCAAGGCAGCTGAGGTCCTAAAAGTCAAATCAATATTTTGGTCATTTGAACAAAAATGATCCCTATATGTCCTTAAGGAGCAGCACTATTAGGAGTGTGGCCTTGTTGGAAGAGGTATAGCCTTATTGGAGGAAGTATGTCACAGGGGTTTGAATTTTGAGGCTTTCACATGTGCATAACCCAGGCCTACTGTCACTCTCTCTTCCTGCTTCCTGCAAATCCAGATGTAGTATGCAGATCAGCTCCTTTCCAGCACCATGTCTGCTGTTTGCCACCATGCTTCCTGCTGATAATGGGCTAGATCTCTGAACTGTAAGCCAGCTTCAATTAAACACTTTCCTTTATAATAGTTGCTGTGATTAAGGTCTCAACACACCGTAAAACTGAAACTAAACTACTTATTACAACTTCCCAAGGACTTAGACTTCAGTTACCTCAAATGGACAAAGAATGAAAATCCCAAAAAGCATCATCTGGGCTGTTCAGAGAGTTTGGGTTATAGTTGGAAATGTCTTAAAACCAAGACTTTCAGTATATTTACTAATTAAACAAATAAGAAATCCTGTTTATAAACTACTAGTATTAACTGTTTCCTCTTGGCCATAAAAATGGAGCAGTAGACCTGCCCTAGTATTATGGAGATAGCTGAGCTCGTGCCTCCCAACACTGGAAAAAGGAGATCAATATCATCCTATGTGTAAATGCTTACATTTCCAGGCAGTTCGACACTTCACCCCATGCTAGGCTATGTGAATGCTGCTCTTAGAACAGCAAAATCAGCATGGGTTTGGGAGGTAGACTTTGAAAGGTAGAGTAAGGTAAATAAAATTTTCCACAGGAGGATGTGATGGGCTTGTTTAAATAATTCCACAGATTGGCAGGGAGCTGCAACCCATTACTCACCGACAAACAGGCACTACATCTTGTCCCTGTTATAAGGAGGCTGTTTGTCCAAGGAGTGAAGTCAGGGTGCACAATAGAAAGAAATTTGTGGCTAGGACTCTAGTACTCCTTATGTTAAGGTGTCCATAGTTCTGGTCCTTAGTAAGCCCACAGTATTGTGTAAAGGGAAGTGGGTTAAATACTCTCAAAATCCCAACTGTTTGTTGTAAATAATGCTTGCCTTATGAAGTAAAAGTGAAGGACGTGACAGTCTACTAACTGTAAAACAGTATTTAAAGGCGCTTTGCGCATTACAAACGCAATGAAAGATACAGGAAAAGCCCCCAAGTCATCAGAAGGGCAGAGGCCACCATTGCCTTTGTGGAAACATCTGACGAGAGCAGGGGTGAAAGTTAGGCTATGTCTTACAGAGTAGACATAAGAAGACAGCACAATGGCAGGAAGAAAGGCTGGAGAGATCAGTTAGAAGCAGGAAAGCAAAGGACAATGTGAGGTGTCAATTGGTCAGCATGAAACGTAGGTCACTTAGAAGGAACACCTAGAGAAGGGAGATGTGGGATTTGGTTAGTTTAAGGAAATGGGAGCCAAAGGAGATTCTGAGCTGAGTACCTGAGAAGTCACAGTTGCTGCTGTTTAATCTGGGGTTCAGTGGGGAAGGGTTTTGAGTGACATCTAGGATGGATGAGCAGGCTAAGGCAGATGGGAAGCATGAATGATAACCCATGTAAGAAATGAAGAGGTTCTGAACTAGGACTGCACGTGCAGGCAGCAAATGAGTTGGGGCTTGAACAGGCCGAGATTCTAGGATCTATGTTCTGAGGACGGGAAACAGACTCAAATATTTTATTGTGCAATGTAGGACAAAAGATGTTATGGGGAGAGAATAACTATTTTCCCAACCTAGTTGGGATTTAATTTGCTGATGGGCCTTATATTTATTAAAAGTGTTTACACCTCCAGAGCACTTGAGAGATAGCTAAAATCTTAAAAATAATCTGTTCCCTTGCCAGTGGTTCAGCTTTCTAATCTGAAGCATGGAATCTGCTTATTTTATGTAAAACTTCTATTCAATACCAAGTCAGTTTTGTCTTCCCTGGTGACCCGGGAACAGGGATCCCCGGATGTGGAGGGAGGCTCTGGATACACCTAGATAAGTTAGTCAACACAATCAAGGAACACAGTGAACGTTTTAAATATATGCAGCATATTGAATACACAAACTACCTGTGGTGGCTAACAGACTCGGTGATCCACTTGACTACTCCTGGAATCAAATAAATCCCAAGCATCTGGCACAGTTATATGGAATTTTCTTGTCTGGATCATTTGCAGTGGGAAGACCCACCCTCTATCTGGACCACACCTGGTGGCAGCCCAGGTAAAAGCACATGAAGGAAGGGGCTTTTTGTTTTTTGCCCACTTTCCCTCACTCTCACTGGCAAGTTCATCTATCCTGTTGTTGAGGCATTCCTTCACTGGTGTTAGAACCTACTTCCATGGGCCTTTAATCCCAGAACTCGGGAAGCAGAGGCAGGTGGATCACCGTGAGTTCGAGGCCAGCCTGGTCTACAGACCAAATTCCATAAGAGGCTTCAAAGCTACAGAGAAACCCGTCTCAAATAAAACAAAACAAAATAAAGCAAACAAACAAACAAAATAAAAGAATGTACTACTTGAGGATTCCAATGTAAGCTGAAGACCAGCCGAGGCATCTGAACAACTACCAGATTCTTGATCTTTCTCCATCAGGAAATAGTCATTGTGTAGATAGAACTGCCATGACATTTCATTTGTATTTTAATAATAAAGAATGCCTGAAGAAAAGAGAGTGAAACAGATCCCACTGGTCAGCCTTACCTACAATGGTAAGGTAAAGACAATGGTAACACACACCTTTAATCCCAGTAGCCACATTAGTTGCCATAGAAACTGGGCGATGTGTGCTTTTAATCCAGGTGGTGCATGCCTTTATTTGTTTTTAATTTGTTTATTTATTAAAGTTTTCTGTCTCTTCCCTGCCACCGCCTCCCATTTCCCTCCCCC
>NC_022010.1:59983359-59988704 GCF_000317375.1 Microtus ochrogaster
TCTCAGTCTCATTCTGACATTCCTGGAGGTAGACTGAGGTAGAGGTAAGAGCCAGTGGCTGGCTGTTTTGCTTTTCTGACCTTCAGGTTGAACTCCAATTTCTCTCTCTGAGTTTTTATTAATTGTGCATCATAGAATGCATATATTTGACATATATTAGATATTTAGCTATCTATAAATACATTCTATCTACAGCTATTTATGGATACATATATGCCTATATATATAGATATAACATAAATATATAAATACGACATTAGATATTATGTGCTGAATATATTTGCACATGTTTTATTGATTCTTTGAACAAATGTAACTACCAATTTATTTACACCAACATCACCATCAACATGTCACGAATATGCAGCATAGTACCTGAACCATGAAATCAAAGGACAGTGGGAGGTTTTCAACTTTCTTATAATTTTATGGGCCACTATTGTTCCATTATTATATGAGGCAGGATTATGCATGTATAATATGTTACCTAAGTGCCTTAGAATTTTCTTACATGGTGCTCTGTGCACTGAGATCACTATAAGTCTCATGAGAACACAAAAATGCATCTGACTTGTTCACCAGCACTCTCCAGCATGCAGTGACTCCCTGTTTAGAAGGCATTGCATGCATTTTTATTGGCCTAGTGACTACTGATCTCTAGTGCTATGTTACAATGCATTTCTAGTGTTATATATTATTTTGGTTATTGCTATGACCAGGAGCTAAGACTGCAACTATATGTGTGTGTGTGTTTGTGTGTGTGTGTGTGTGTATGCATATACACATACATACCTATATACACACCCACATGTATGTGTACACACAAACGCACACACACACACACACATATGACAGATTCTACCCCTCTCAGGCCAATTTGGGGCTTCTAATTGACATGGTAAGAAACAGGAAAGAGTCTTAACATTCTTCAGTGTCTAATGCCATAATTCAGGAACATGCCTGATACTTTCAGGGCCTCAAGAGGGGATATATAAATGGAAGCAATTGCATTTGGACATTGCTAATCTTCAGACAGTGCATTTGCCTGGCTCTAATAGTTCCTAAAGTGCTTTTGGGAACTCTATTAGATAGTAGCCACATATGTGTATGGCTCCCAGTTGAGCCATTCTCTGATCATAAGAGATGAGAGAGCAGTTGTCAGAGAATGACAGTGAAAAACCAGATCTTCAGGGTGTGTGCTGTGTTCTCCAAAACCAGAAGACAGTTGTCCAGAACGCTTAATTTTTAAAAATTATCTTCACCATTCACTGAAAATGCTTGCTTCCAAGTTTCTAACACATCCAAATATTAATTTACCTTCACTGACCACATTGTTTTGAAGAGTTCAAGTTATTTATGCCAGACTTACAGATTTTGATTTAAAAATGAAAAAAAAATAGCTTTCCCTATAATGTAAAAGTTGAAGTGCAAAGTGGCCAAACAGGGGCAACAGGATGGCTCAGAAGGTAAGGACACTTGCCAGCAAATCTGATAACCCCAGCCTAATCTGTTAGACTCACACCCCTGGAAGGACAGACCTGACATATCAAAGTTGACCTCTGACCTCCATACATGTGCCAGGCATGTGTGTACACACATGCACAGTAAATAGCTAAAATGTAATAGAATAGTTTTAAAAATAAGAGAAAAAGTCTGAAAGGGAGGGTGTCAAATGATTCACTACTCAGCATTCAGGTCTAGATAGAGGGAACAATATTACATTAATTTCTGTGCAGAATAGCTCTCTGTTTTTCTCCATAGGGCCAATGAATTTCCTTGTTCCCATTGATGTACATCTTAGAGTGTGCACTACTGTGGTTTAGCATGGGTCTAAGAAAATAAATTTGTTATTTTTATGCAATGTAGAAGCAACACATGAATGATGCTCTAAGCATAAATGACATAGAAAGATAAAACAGTAATATAAAAATTCTGTATAGCATCACAGAGAGAGATAAGAATTGTCACCACATATTGGCTTGCTAGTATTTTTATGCTTGCATCAGATAATACAACTGCACTTAAGAACATTCGACACTCAGGATCCTGTTATATAAACCAAAGGTTTTGAAATCATTTTTACTTCTTACATAAATCCTGGAAGTCTTTCCACGTTATTGTATTCATCAATGTTACTACTTTAAAAAGGTTATGAAGTTTCTTGGTGTACATTTTCCTTCAGAATATAAACAGTCTTCTCTGATGAACATGTGCTAATTAATTTGAGTTTTGTTTATGTTTTACATTGACTGCATAATTCTTTGTTATATATCTCTGAACAGTTGCATGAATATTCCCCCCAGAAAAAGAACCATAAATAGAAGCTCTGTGTTGGGGCATAAATATGAATAGGGGAAGTTTGGGTAGGTGTTGTCCTGTTGTGTTTAGAGCGTTGATAGAGTTCTGCTTCCATCAACAGGGTATGATGATGTGACATAAAATGTTTTCAGTATGCTGTTGCCCCATCCTTCTCCTCTCCCTCATTCCCCTCTCTCCCATGGCCACCCTCTTCACTCTCTTCATCCTCCATTTCTCTTCCTTCTCCCCTTTATTCCTACCCCTGCCCCACTTCTTTCTACACAGGTGTGGGTAAAGATACCCAAAAGAAGCCGCATTCCAAACTGCTGCATCTCTGAAGTAATTTTAAATCGTATCTACTAACATTAAGTGTCTCACAATATTTATTGCTGTTTGTCTGATATTTCACATCTCTAAATGAGGATAAAGTTTCTAACTAATTTAGAAAATCTTAGTTCTTATGAAGGACTTTATAGCATACTGCCAGTGCCCCACCTCCCTGTCTCTTTATTTTTAGCCTGGATCCATTTTCCTGATGATTGACTCATAAATGCCCTTTGCCAAACAAGAAGCCAAGCTGTCCCTTTGCTTGCATCTCTGGACTTTGAATCATCCCAGGCTGGAGAGGAGACAACTGGGATGCTGTTGGGGCATTGGCACTCTCGGGTCCTTCAGGATTAGCCTGCAGCTGTCAGCACCATTGTTTTTCTTAATTCCCAGTGACTAACTTGCTTTCCTCATTCTCAAAGTCAATATCTCAAACCAGAACATGCTTCTCAGACCTTGCTTCTAGACTCTAGAATCTAATACAACCCAAGACAAATGCTTTCTACAAATAGAAAAAGTGAGAAATGATTTCTTTTGTCAAGCCATTTTATTTCTCAGTCATAAGTTATTGCGATAACACTCTTAACAGGTAGAAATGATTCATAGTGGAAGTATGGCTGTCAGGTGCACATTGACTTGCCATGCGGAAGGAAGGATGTATGTTTGGTAAGTAGGGAGTAATGTAGGATGCATTGCTTCACCGTCGCTGTGCGTGACAGCCGTAGATGAAGCTGATGGACGTGGAGGTATTTGGGAAATAGATTGCTGTTTTCAGGGATTTGTAAGTGGCATTGTGTTTATTATCGTCTTTATTTTAGGAAATCCTAAACATTTTGATGATAAATCTGAAGTCAATAGAAGCCCATTTTGTGAGTGGCATAAATCCCTGTGCGAACAAAGTGCCAGATAGAATGAGATTTCTTGGTAATCTACATTATAAAGTGTGTTTGATTTCAGCTCTGTTGAATGTTTTTTTTTCTTTCAGGAGACATTTACTGGTTCATTTCATACAAGGATAGATTTTGAGGGAAAAAATGAATGTAGCTTAATTCTTAAGATATTACTTAGATGAATATTTGATAAGTATTTTATTGCCCTTTTATATACAGTAAAGTAACTTTAAATCTTTTTGTTTCAATTTCCAATATGCTAGTTAGATAATCTAATTTAGGAAGAATCCCTAAAGGATTTGAATAGCACAACGCTTGGTGAGTAATTTTTTTGTTTGTTTGTTGTTTGTTTGTTTGTCTTCACTGTGTTTTTGGTAAAGATAAATACACAAATACACAAATAAAATGCAAGTAGTTAAATCTGCTGTCTTTGAAATCTCCCCAAGGCTGCTTTTGAACTGAGATACAAATGGCTATACAAAAAGGTTCCAAAACCCAGGTTCAGCTGGCTAATATCAGAATACTGATTACCACCACTGGTATGTCTTACAAAGTTCATGTTTTGTAAACAAATGGCCTACTGTGATGACTGTAGTGGTTTGAATGAAAATGCACATAGGGACTGACCATATTAGGAGGTATGACCTTTTTGGAGAAAGTGTGTCACTGGGGGATAGGTCCTGAGGTTTCAGATTCTCAAGCCAGTCCCACTTTCTCTTCCTGCTACCTGCTGATCAGAATGTAAAACTAAGCTAATTCTCCAGCACTCTGTCTGCTTTCACATTGACATGCTTCCTATAATGATGATAATAAACTAAACCTCTGAACTGTAAGCTGGTCCCAATTAAATATTTTTCTTTATAAGAGTTGCTATGGTCTGGTATATACTCATTCATAATTAGACATTCGGTGTAAAGCAAAGGATGGCAAGCCTATAGTCCACTATCTCCAGAGAAGCTAGATAACAAGGAGAACCCTAAGGGAGAGACACATATGGATCCCCCTGGGAAGGGGAAATAGACACGAACTCCTGAGAAAATTGGGAGGGAGCAGAAGGGGGGGCAGAGGAAAAGGGAAGTAGGGAGGAGAACATGAGGGAACAGAATGGTAAATATGGGGGAAGGACAGAGAGGGACAGCAAGGAAAGAGATATCTTGATTGAGAGAGCCATTATGGGGCTTTCAAAAAAACCTGGCACTAGGGAAATTCCCAGGAATCCCCAAGAATGACCCCAGCTAAGACCTTAAGCAATAGTGAAGAGAATACCTAAACTGCCTTCCCATGTAGTCAGATTGATGACTACCTTAACTGTCATCATAGAAACTTCTTCCAGCAACTGTTGAAAGAAGATGCAAAGATCCACAGCTAGCACTGGGCTGAGTTCCCAGAGTCCAGTTGAAAAGAGGGGGAATAATAACATGAGCAAAGAGGTCAAGACTATTATGGGAATATTCTCAGAAACAGCTGACCTGAGCTAGTGGGAGCTTACTAACACCAGACTGAGAGTGGGGAAACCTGCATAGGACCAAACTAGGCCCTCTGAATGTGAGTGATAGTTGTGTGGCTGGGGCAGACTGTGGGGCTACTGGCAGTAGGATCAGGATTTATCTCTAATGCTTGAACTGACTATTTGGAGCCCATTCTCTTTGGAGGGATACCTTGTTCAGCCTAGATATAGGGGACAGGGCCTTGATTATGCCTCAAAGTGATGTGCCAGACTTTGTTGACTCCCTATGGAAAACCTTATCCTCTGAGGAGGGGATGGGCATGAGGTGGGTGGATTGTGGCAGGAGGGAGAGGAGAGGAGGGAGAGGGAATTGGGATTGGTCC
>NC_022010.1:59992863-59998899 GCF_000317375.1 Microtus ochrogaster
TTTTTTTTCTTTCTTAATAAAAAAACATATTAAAAAAATTAAAAAAGAATAATAAAACAAAAAAAAGGAAAGAGTTGCCATGTTTGTGGTGTCTCTTCACAACAATAGACAGTGGTACATGACTGTAAACCTAGCACTCCAGGGACAGAGGCAGGTGAATGGTCACAAGTTCAAGGTCATCCTGCTCTACATAGTGTAACCCTGTCTCAAACAAAGCAGCAATCATGAGAAAAACCTCGGCAGCAAACAAAACAAAATAAAGCATGGCCAACATTTTGTATGTAATTCATCTGCCATTGTTTCACACAGAGAAAGAAAACTACATGGGAGTGAACAGTCCACTAAGGGAGACATTCTGGCTTGAAGGATGGCAGTTGGTTTGGCCCCTGATTGTTAAGAACCACCTTTTCTTTCCTCTCCACCAGGCTCTATTTCATCAAGTATAGATTTCTGAGCAGCCAACAATCTTGGTAAAATGGAGGGGCTGGGGGTGGGGTTCTTAAAAGGCTTTTAATTCACAGAACAAGGTTTTACTCATATGTGGATGTGAAGACTACCAGCTCTCCCGTTGAGATTGCATTGCTCTCTGGAGCAGTTGGGCTCACAGGAGACCATGTAACAAGCACTAAACACTTCAGACCACTAACCATGCTTGGGCGATGGGGCCAGATGTTGCTGATTCTGATTTATGGGGTTCTGTATCCTGCATTTTTATTAACCTGCTGTAATTAAGACCCCAATCTTGACAGCCTGGGGCCTATTTTGGGAAAGTGGATGGTAAACAATGATGATGCAGTTGGAGGTTTTGCAATGCAAACACTTCATGTTCATTCATGGCTGTGTGTTTTTGTCTCATTGTTTCTTATCAGCTGGGTTTCTGCATGCATCTAGGGACACTGCCTCCATCTAACAAGGAATCTAATTAGCTGCTTCTATTTTGAGCATTTCTGTTACCTATCAGGATTGTTTTCCATTAAGTCAGCTCAAGTTTCAGCAGAGTGGTTTTGTTTTGTTGGGTTTTATTTTTTGCCCCCTTTTCTAAGTCATAAGACAAAGTCATAAGGAAAGATTCACAATCTAATCAAGACAGTTTATATCTAAACTGAAGGGGATGGGTATGTTAAACCTCAGGTGGCAGACAATACTACCTCTCCTGTCCCCTTGCTATTAAGTGATCTGTTTCTGTCCGTGAGAAGAATAAGATGTAGAAATATGGTTTAGGCTTAACTCTATGATCCAAGACATAGGTAGATACAGCAGACCTTTGTGTAAGGAGTGTTCCTTGGCTTTTTCCAGACGACCTGGGACTTCAGATACAGTAGCTCCTTTCAAAGGCTTCCATCAGACTGCAGCAGACAGCTGCAGGAGGGTGCTTTTGAGAGAACTAGATGATGGAAGGATGTTCATACTATAGGATAAAACTTAAGACATGAGAATTATCTTAAGGGAAGAAAGGCCAGAATGTAGCATGGTTCAAAACAGTTTTGTGGTTGTACCCATTTTCCCTTTTCTTTAATTTTGAATTTTTGTTAGTCCTTTCCCTTTCCTTGGAGATGACAGTTCCCTTTTGTTTTCTGACCACGCCACCAACCCCAAGCTAAGTTTTGGTTGGGAAATCGTTGTAAGAACAGTTATTTATGCTCCAGCAAAAATTTTGATCTTTTTCATCTTTTATGAATATTTGCTTCTACTTAATCCATATTTAAAATCATTCCCAAAAATTCACATTTAGAGATTCCTACTAAATATGCTGTATAATGTGGATCCCAATAGACTAGGGGTACGTGAAAACTTGTGACCGATCATGGAAACAATACCAAATTCAAACTCTTTTTAAATTCAGGGTGCAGCGATTAGGACAGTACCTAGGGTGAGAGCCGTTTGGAGCATGGCGTCAGTGTGTTCCTTTCTCCCAGGTGTAACATACTCTTTGTTGCTTCACCAGCAACTGCACTGCAAAGACGTCTTGGGAAAGATGAGAATATGGTGTGAAGATTTTCCAAGTCAGATGCTTATGAAGATTTTAAACAAAGGTAAACACACACTCATTGTAGGTCCCCATCGTCTGCAGCAGTTACTTCTGTCTTCCTCCCTTCTAGAGTGTTAGGCATGCATAGTTTGTTTGCTTGATATTCTCCAGACTAGAAATCAATGTGTTTGGGTGATGTTGAGATATATGATGACAGAGTTCCATTATTACTTTCCCTTAAATCCAGCATTTATGTAGCTGTAATGCCCTTAAATCTCTATTAAAGGGTAATAGACCCACACAGGGAAGAAATACATATCGAGAAAAGATATGGAGCCTGAATTGAATCCCCGAAATATGTGTACTTAATGGTAGCTGCCACCCTAGCAAGCTGTTGATCTCGCAGCAAGCCTGAGAGAGGAGAGGATGTGACAAGTGGCTTGGCAGGAGAAGAACCTTTGCTTTCTATTTTCCAAACTGGAGATGAGTAGTTATATCTCATCCAGCCAAGCAGAGTGAAGTACGATTAAGTAAAGTTGCTGGATAAGAATGAAGAGGTACATTTCTCGTGATACACCATCTTACTATCACGAAGAATCTTGAGAAAGATGTTCAGTGTCTCTGCTTTACAGTTCTCCGGCTCAGAGTGGGACTGATGCTTGTCTTCCTGTCTCTCCCTTTCTTCTTCCGCCCCCCCCCCACCTCTGTAATGCAGTGGACAAATCAAGTGAGGTTGTCCCATAAACTACTAGGAAAATACAAACTGAATTGTAATGCAAGCGATTGTTGCTTTTATCCTAATTATTGTTATTATCAAAATCTTGTGAAAATCGAAGCTACTGGCAGTAAAGAGGGATATCTTTCTCCTTTTATTTCAAAAAGTCCAAATTAGCCATTATTTGAGTCATTTGTGTCCTGACCTTATATTGAATTGAGCACTGTGTCCTAGATCCTCTCTAAACAGAAACTCAGTGACCAGCTGAAATGCCAGGGAAGGACTGTCTGACGCCATGGGCACAGATCATACTCGAGCCAATTTGGAAACACAGAAGTACAAGGAAATGTAAAGGCTACATAGGTTAAAGGTAGGGATAATTGATGTGGTAGTCCCCTCTGTATGCTGTGAATGCCATTGGTTAATAAAGGAACTGTCTTGGCCTGTGATAGGGCAAAAAAGTTGAGGAGCTAGGCAGAGAAAACTAAGCTGAATGCTGGGAGAAAGAAGGTGGAGTCAGTGAGACACCATGAAGCTGCCAAAGGGGAAAAATGTGACCTACCAGCTGGAACCTTGCCAGTAGGCAATGAGCCTCATGGAAAAATATAAAATAATAGAAATGGGTTAATTTAATATGTAAGAACTTGCTAGGAATATACTATAGTGATCGTCCAAGCAGTGATTTAATTAATACAGTTTCTGTGTGGTTATTTCAAGAGTCTGGACAGCTGGGAAACAAGCAGCCTCCTACAACAGACAATGAGTGTGGGTATAAAGTACCTGGGACTTTTTTATAAGGCCAGGTTTTCTTAGCTCTCACATCCAGAAATTAAAGCTCAGTTTAAAGGAGAAACTTAAGCTCCTTTTGAGAAAGAGTTCAGCACCTCTTAAGCCTCAATCATAACTGTATTTATATTTACATAAATAACGATCTAAGCAAATTCATGCCAAGGTATAAATAGCAATTCAACCTCTCAATGATTGGAAAGCTACCTGTATACAACTCAAAGTAAGAAAAAGGTAAATCAAAATTTTGAGTCGTTTTCTTTTGTGAATTAATTCACATAAGTGTATTCTACAGAATAAAATTTAAACTAGTTGAATAACTTGGAAGCTTTAGTCAGCACCACTATCCACACACACAAGAACAGTAGACCAAAATCAACTCCACTAATTGTGATTTATAAATAAATCTTTCTTCACCTAAGAGACTCATATATTTTATGAAATTTCTGATAACTATATTAGATATTAAGATTGTTACTAACTGCACCTGAATGCAAAGTTAAGAAGCAAATTATTATTATCTTTATTGAAAGTATATTTTATATAATATATTCTGATTATGTTTTTCCATTCTCTTAACGCCTTGAAGATCCTCCTCACCTACCTACAAATAGGAATCTAAAAATAAATAAATAAATGCAAACTAGAAAAGAAAAAAAAACAAAGAAACAAAAGACAAAGCTCAAGAAACATATATAGATGCAGAAATTCACTTGTTTGCAGACATAGTAATCCCATGAAAACATAAAACAAAAATCCATAATATATATGAAGAGATTATAAGAAAAAAATTACTGACAAACATTATGAGTCATAGAACCTCCAAGAATGCCATTGACTTCATTTTGTGTTGGTCATCTGCTGGTCGTGGCTCCCATAAGAGTGGTTTGCCTCCCCAGGGAGACTCCATTTGGAGAAACTAATTTTTCATTTGCAATTGGTTACAAATTGGACATAGCTTCTGGGTTAGGGATATGAACTTGTGCTCACTTACCCTCCCAGTCCTGGGATTTCATCAGGCCCAGACCTGTACAGGCCTTGTCCATCTTGCCGCGATTTCTGGGAGTTCATATTTGCCTCAGTCCTGCTGTGTTTAGAAGGCCTTGTTTCCGTGGTGTCTGGCATCTCCTCTGGCTCTTGCAATCTTTCTACCTCCTCTTCTGCAGGGTGCCCCAATCCCTGAGTAGAGGGAATTAAAGAATTCATTCCACTTAGAACTGAGTGGTCCGAGTTTTTTCACTTTCCGCATATTTTCCAGCTGTGGCTCTCTATTTATGTCCATCTACTTCAGGAAGAAGTTTCTCTCATGATGGCTGAACAAGACACTGATCTATGAGTATAGTGCAGTGCTTCTCAATCTGTGGACTGTGACCCCTTTGGAGTCTAAAAACCTTTTCACAGGGGTCACCTAAGGCCGTGGAAAAACACAGATGTTTACATTATAATTCACAAGAGAAAGGACTGGTATCAACACAAGACACCCCAACATCAAGTTCTCTGCACAAAGGAGATTTTTGCCCCAGAGATACAAAGGGCAGGGAAAAAGATAGGAAAAAGAGGACTATGGGGAAGGGGCAGGGGAACAAGGGAAGGGGAGAAGGATATTTGTCACGGAGGGACAAAGGACTACCTCTAGGTAGGGATATGGCCACAGACAAACATGATTTATAAAGGTTTTAAAGGGGAAAACGTGTGTTAGAATGAGGTATTTAATTTTGATTGGACATATTAATTAAGACAGCCAAAAGGGGGCTTTTGATTGCTAGACTTCAATACTTGATAGCTAGAACTTGGTAGTCAGCCTCAGGAGGAGGGAGGAGCCAGATAAGGGACTAGACCTTTGTGGCTAGTTTTAGGAATATAATCTAACTGCCTTTAACAAGCAAGAAGGAATAGGAGAATAACAAGGCCTATCAGAGCCATGTTTAGCAAGCTCAGGTCTATTAGAGTATCTTCAATAACAGTAGCAAAATTGCAGGTATGAATTAGCAATGAAAATACTTAGGGTTGAGGGTCACCATAACATGCTAAGTTATATTAAAGGGTGGCAGCATTAGCAAAGTTAAGAACCACCGGTCTAGCAGAATGTTTTTAGGAGTCATCTTATGGCTGTGTTCCTTTAGTAGAACAGTAGCATTTGGTTTTCCCCTAGGTCCCTGGCCTATTTCATCTCAAGTTCTCAGCCATCCAAACAGTGTCACATATGGGTTTCATCTCAGAGTGTGCCTTAAATCAAATCAGATATTGCCTGGTTACTCTAACAATCTTTGTGCCAGTATTACACTAGTGCATCTTTCAGGCAGATCACCATTGTAGATTGAAGGGTTTTCGGCAGGCTTTGTGTTTCTCTTTCTCCTTTGGTGGTGTGCAAAGTACCTTCCAGTACCATTAACACTAGTTAGCAGGGTGCATGAAAGCTCTAGGTAAACAGGAGCTCCACTGCTCCTTGTTCAGTGAGTTGTGTGGGTATTATCTTTAGCAGTGGGGCCTTGTGGTCAGTTTGTAGAAACAATCTATGGCCTTTCTAATACTGGTCATTCCCAGTACTGGAAACTTTATTTGGTGA
>NC_022010.1:59999152-60004651 GCF_000317375.1 Microtus ochrogaster
TCTTTCCTTATTGTCCCTGTTTAATCATCCTATTTCAGCCCCCAATCCTTCCATAAGTATCTAGTCTATTTCCCCTTCCTAGGGTGATCCAACCCTCCTCCCTGGTCTCTTACTCTAACCTAACCTCCGGTTCTATGTAGACTGAAACAAATTATTTGAAGGTGACTGGAATATCTAGGGCTGAGAAATCATAGAGTAAGAACGATATAAGATACATGTATGAAATTTGACTTGCTATGTTATTTTGAGTGCCCTGGAACCATTTTTTGTTTAAGTTTTCACTGATTTTTGCTAATGATGTCTTGCTTCCTTGTACGTCGTGCTATTTTCTGTCATATATCACTCATTTGGGCTAGGAAACTTAGAATGCAAGTCATTTAATAAGGTATCCACCCTAAAGACTGGGAAAGCAAGGTTAAGAGGGACCTGTTCTCAGGATTGTGTTAGGTCTCAGGTGCCTTGCTAGGTTTATGAGCCTCTATGTAAGAATCTTTAATAAGGACCTCTAGTAAAGGCCTCCATGAAATCTGTATCTAAGCTTTTGATTCATTGTGATTAGAAACTATATGTGTGTGTGTGTTATGTAGACTTTCCCTCTGTATGCTGTGAATACCATTGGTTAATAAAGAAACTGCTTTGAGCCTATAGCAGAGCAGGGCAGAACAGAGGTAAATGGGGAAAACTAAACTGAATGCTGGGAAAAAGAAGCCGAAGTCAGACAGAAGCCAGCCACATAGCCCCACCGGAGACAGCTGCCAGAACATTATCCAGAAAGTCACACCTATGTGGCGATACACAGATCAATAAAAATGGCTTAAATTAAAATGTAAGAGTTAGTTGAAAAGAAGCTAGAACTAATGAGCCAAGTAGTGATTTAATTAATACAGTTTCTGTGTGGTTATTTTGGGGCTGAGCAGCCAGGAACAAACAAGTGACCTTCATACAACAAATATAGATATAGATATAGAGATAGATATAGAGATAGAGATAGATATATAGCTATAGATATAGACATAAAGTCCTGGATATCTAGAATGAAAGTAAGGTCTGCTACAAAAAAAGGAAGTAACCTGTGGTATATCATGCTCTAGGTTTAAAATGTGACTTATAATCAAAAAGTTGTTGATATACTTAAAGAATTGTTTTAACAAATAATAATATTCTACAGAGATCCTATGTGGCCTACAAAATCTATGTGTGTTTGTTCTCTTGACATATATAAAAATTTCTTGTATATCCCTGCCAGAACACTCTATGACTGAGCCCTTCTTAGAATCTAAAGTATGTTTTAAAAGAAGCCTTTAAATCATTCTGGAGAAATTATTAATAAGCAGTCAGTATAAGTTATTAAGCAAACCAGTATCACCACGAGATTTAATGAAATGTTCCCTGTACATTTTATATTTTAAAATTAAACTTTATGGGATATAAATTTACACATTAATAAAACTCCCTTTGAGTTATAGGTCATGGAGGCCCCAGAGACATCCAAAACAACATAGGCCATGGGCGTTGTACTTGGTTGCCTACTGTGACTAGATGATGATATTCTATTACTGAAGACACCTCTCACTTTGGATGTAGGACAGAGAAATCCACATTTTACTAGCCAGAAAATCTCTTTCTTTGCTGACTATCTACCATAGTTCTAGAAAGTGTTATGTAAGTTCCTGGGTAAGAAAATCATCAATGATCTATTCTCATGCTGTATCTCACACCCACGAAGAGTGACCCCAATGGAAAGATGTTCTCACCCTTTCTATGGTGGGATGGTGGTTATTGAGGTAACTATCTACTTTCTGGATGGAAATAGGGTTTATTCCACAGTATAGATTTCATGTGTGGTACTGTAAACCTGATCAAAATTCCAAGACCAGAAGATCACAGTTTCTAGGGAGTAACCTACTGTTGTTATCTGGTAAATGTTTGTTTACAACCATAGATTTGTGCTGTTCTCAACTTTGGTTGGAGAAGCTTTTTTCAGCAGTGGGTAATGGTTAATATAGAGGCCCCTAACCGGTCAAAATCATGAGTAGAAATAATGCTGAGTGCTCAGCTGTAGATAGGTCATCTATGTAAACCTCTCACCATCCAAGACACAAAAGATGCAGAAGAACTGGTGGATGGTAGTAGGGCTGTGACATGCCTACCTCTGCACATTGGAAGGCTGCTTGAATGTATCCGTTCATGGAAGCTGTAGTTTCCCTCAGAAAATCTCTACAGGAACAAGCCAGCTAATATTCCTGCCTGGACTGGGGAGGGGTCCCTGAGGCTCCATCCCTCCTGGAGAAACTATTAACATCTGGTAGCTGCTGGATGAAGAAGAGCCATTCTTGGGAAATGGCTGCTGGTAGGTTGCTTGTACCTCAGAGGATGGCCACATATTCAAGTGCCTGTAGTCTAAACTTATCGAACTTGGGGTTATTAATAATAATATAGAAAAGAGAAGACATGAATTTTGGAAGGATGGGATAGGGAGCTATAGGAGGATTTGGAGGGAGGTAGTAGCAGACAGAAATGAAAAATATACTTCATATAATCATACGTAACTTTAAAAGCATGGGATATTTTAAAAATGCTAAAAGCTAGGATTGATAAAGTTGTTCTAAAATGTTCAGGAAATAAGAGCAACAATTAACCTCTTGAACTTAGAAACAAACAGCTCACTGAGTGAAGGGGTCGCCTACAGAATGGAAGAAAATCCTTGCCAGCAAAGTCTGAGTGAGGATTAAAATCTGGGATAAAAAAGAAAACTCCAAAAGAAAAGAAAAAAAACAAGAAGTCAAACCACAAACTTGATGTTAAGATAATGAACCAACAGTTCTCAAAAGGCAAAATAAAAATGACAAATATAAATATAAAACATGGTCGCTACGTAGACTACAACATGGCTTGGTGGATAAAGGTGTTTGCTGACTAGCCTGACAAACTGAGCTCAATTCCTAGGACCTACATGGTGGGAAGAGAAAACTGACTCCTACAAGTTGCCCTCTGACCTCTACCTTGGCAAGTACACTCCTACATTATATAGAAGTAAAAATGTTTTTTTCTTATTGTGTTTAGCATCTTTTGCAAACACAGAAATGTGAATTTAAACAGCTTTGAGATTCCAACTCACCCTATGTAGGAATTGCGATCACCTAGAAAACTAATGAGAATAAATGCTAGTGAGGATGTGCAGAGGGGGAAAGGAATTTTTATTCGCTATTGCAGTGTAAACTAGTGAAACCACTCTGGAAATCTGTGCGGAGGATCCTAAGAAATTGAAAAAGGAGCTGAGATATGGCCAACTTGACTACTTCGACCATTCCTGGGAGTACACTCAATGGACCTACCACAGTGATACTGCACATCTGTGTGTGTGCAGTAGGGAAATGGAATATGCCTATATGTCTGTGGATAGATTAATCAATAATAAAAATATGGTGCATATACACAATGCAATTTTATTTAGCCATTAAAGAACTTTTTTGAAAAATCAGTTGGAACTGAAATATATATGATGTTAAGTGAAGTATCCAGGTTCAGAAATACAACACCCATACACTCCCTCTCACTCATGGATCTGAGCTTCTAATATTATGTTTACATGACAGTGAAAGGGTATAGAGTTGGAGCCCAGGAAGCAGGGAGGAAGGATGTGTTAAAGGAAAAGGTAGGGAATGTAGTAAAACAGGTATAAAAGTAAAGGAAAATCCTGGGATGGGTAGGTGGGGATGAGGGGCAGAGAGACAGGGAAGAAATGAGGTAAGGGGAGAGAGAATTATTTTATCTCTGCACCCCTCCTGTCTGAGAAATTGGGGCCTCAACCATTGTGACTTTACCTTGGAGTCTTGGAATAGGTTGTTGGATAGAGCTGCCTCCTCTGAATCTTAAAACATTTTTAAGTCATAGTTGGCAAAAAAGACACAGTGCCAAGGGCTTTACTGCCTTATCCAACTAAGTATAAGCATTATTCACACAGCGCTTCCACTGCTTCTAGCCTCCCTCAGGGAGGGATTGTTTATATCCTGGAAGTGTGGCTCTCTGGAAGGTGTGGGACTCACGATTTATAATCAGCAGACTTGAACAGGTTTACATACAAATCCCACAGGCAATTTTGTAGGGAAATTTGCTTCAAAGTGGGGAGGTATTCTGACCATTTTATTACATCCCACGGGTTGGAAACCGTGACTCTTCGTGACATGCAATCATAATCATAACTTTTTTCTTCAGTTCAGGTAGGTTCACCAGGGACATTTATCACTACATTTGGACATTTTAGTGAGGGTTTGTCTATTCTTAATAGAATCGTAAAACGTCAAGCTAGTAAAAGCTACAGAAGGAGGAATGGTTTAAGATTCTCTATGTATCTATCATCATATATCCATCCGTCTATCTATCTATCATCTATCTATCTATCATCTATCTATCTATCTATCTATCTATCTATCTATCTATCTATCTATCTATCCCACCCTCTCTTTCTCCTTCCCTCCCTCTCACCTTCCCTCCAATCCCTCTTACTTAATCCACCCTGGCACAATTTAGGGAAGTGTACTTCTAGCCATTGAATTCTTTTTCTTTGTATACTTTCTTTTATGTCAAGATGTCCACAGGAATTGCTACAACTTGATTAAATGATAATTTGTTAATTCTGTCTATTTGCTCAAGAAAGATAAAGGCCATTGTGTCACAATGCCAAAGATATTAGTGAGATGGCTTCTCTGGGTCTCCTGTGATTCTTATTGTTCCCAGTGGAATGGAAGTGGGGGTAGTCAGGGAACACTTTTCTAAGACCAGGTATTAACTTTGATAAGACTTACTTTCTCCATATCTCACTGCCTTCATCTCTAAAGTAGGGCCATTATGATCTCCATGCTCTAAACTATGAACTCAGATATTATGAAATACGTTAAAGATATAAAATACAAAAATGTCATTATGTGAATTCTTGGAGTCATCATCACAATGTATCAATTGTTAGCATTTTTCTCCAATTACTGACAGCATTTTTAAAAAATATGTGCAATTAAATCCCTTGTATATTTTTTAATCCATGTTGGATCCCTCACTCTCTGGGTGCTGGATTTCTGTTTATCATTCTATGCTTTGGGTGTGATCATGTCTGTCCACTCCTTTTACCTATATCTGCTTATATGTACAGATAAACCTAAAAGTCAGCATGAATATTCCAAAATTTATTAATTTTCCACCTCAAGTAAATTTAGTTTTCTTCCACTTCAGGATTTTTCCAAATAATTCTCCTGCCGGGCTTGAACCCTGTTTCAGCCCAGTGTGGTTGGGAGTGGAAATGGGCAAGTGCCTGAGGGGGCAAAGTCAGATCCCAAGTGGCCACTATCTGTGGAAAAAACCTTCAGGAAGTCAGCTTTAATGAGACTGCTCAGTTGATAGAAGCCCAGAGGCCGATTTATATGGCCCAGATCAGGGAGCAAGAAGGATGGAAAACAAGAAAAAGAATGCAACTAATTTATGTGTGTGGACCTGATTGAGGGCAGG
>NC_022010.1:60004765-60009551 GCF_000317375.1 Microtus ochrogaster
TGTGTGTGTGTGTGTGTGTGTGTGTGTGTGTGTGTGTGTGTGTGTGTGTGTGTGTGTGTGTTGAGTCATTTGCAGGAAGCTTTTGTGCAAGGTCATCCTGCAAATAAAGTCAGACATCTGGGTCTATAGCGACACTATCCAAATCAGGTGGGGAGGGAGTGCTGCTGGAAAGGGAGCTCTTCATATGACACAGAGCGCAGAGAGCTATCCAGACATGGTGAACTGCAACGTTAAATGCAGTGCAGAAGACTCCAACATTCTCCCATGGCATTTTTGTAGTTCTATCTTTATATGTAGATGCTCATTTCTTAAAGACAATGTTAGTCAAAGCAGTCCATTCTCCGACACTAGGCTTTGATGGCTGGTCCAAGCTACACTCTAAGAATGGCAGTTCTCTAGGTCATGATTAATAAGTTTTAAGTTATATGGTTTCAGCTTTGCCTATTGTCAAAATGCTTCTAATCTGCTACCCCATAGAAGTCTGTGAAAGTTCCATTGCCTTACAGTCTACCAATTCATGCCATTTCAGACATTTTACATTTTTTATAAGTATTTTTAAGAATTATCATATTTCTGTTGTGGGATATTTGTACACTGTGTGGAAATGTATTGCTGTGATTGGTGTAATAAAAAAGCTGAACGGCCAATAGTTAGGAAGAAGTTAGCCTGGACTTCTGCGGACAGAGAGAACTCTGAGAAGAAGAAGGACAGAGTCACCAGTCAAATGGAGAGGAAACAGGAGGTACAAAGTGAAAGAGTGGTAATGTCACGTGACAGAATATAGATTAATATAAACGGGTTAATTTAAGTTCTAAGAACTAGTTGAGAAAAGCCTAAGTTAAGGTCAAGCTTTCATAAATAATAAGTCTCCATGTCATTATTTGGGGCTGGTGACAGAAAAGAAAGTCTTTCTACATATTTCTGATAATGGAACAAACATTTGCTTCCCTTTAAACAACAGAGTTTTCTGTAGATTTCTATAAGTTTAATTTGAGCACGGAAAAAATATTTCTTCCATTTTCTTTATTAAGCATTTCTATCAGGAAGATCTTTGAACTTCATCTTATTCTATTAAGATAATCATAGCTTTTTCCAAATTAATCTGTAAGTGTGTTGAATTGTACTAATAGGTTTTTAAAATGTCGAACCGTTTAACTTCATGGTGATGGGCTTGGTTGTTATGCTATCATTAGATATTGGCATCAATATTCATGAATAAAATTGGCTTGCAATATTCTTTGCCTCTGTCACCTTATCTCATTTTGGATTAAGGTTATTCTAACCTCATAAAAGACTTGAAAAATGTTCCCTTTTCAACACATGCCACTGCCCATTGCAATGACTCAGTCCTTGTATTGGTAGAATTTGTCTATCAAATCCACTGGATCTGTTCTTTCCTTTGTTGTAGATTTTATTGTTTTGGTTAAACCTACTTAATGGTGATTCCTCAATCAGTTCAAGTAACTTTTTGTTTTAAAGAAAGAAATTTACATCTCCCCTTGTGCATACGTTTGTTTGTGTGTGTGTGTGTTTGTATGTAGGGTGTCTTCGTGCTTTCCTCTCCCCTTGTGTATTGAAGCACAGTCTCTTACTTCTCTGATTAGGCTGGTCTAATTGTTCTCCTTGCCTCTACGCTGCTCACAAACTATGAGTGCTGGGAGTACAAACAGCAACCGGGCCCACCCATCATTTACATGGGTACTAGAGATATGAACACTGGTCTTCATACTATGTGAAGACTTTTCCTTCATACTCTTATTTGGTCCCCAAAATTTCTAATGCACTAGACTATGAGATTTAAATCTCTACTTTGTCTATAATTGTGTTCCTTGAATATGATCATGGTTACTATGTTCCTTCGGGCATCTATAAGGCATTGTTTCTTTGCTTTCTCTGCTTGCTTGTGTCCATTTATGTCACAGGTTTATTTCATATACAATTATATCTGTTTTATTGTTTCTTTGATTTCTAGTTCATTAATTTTGAATCCCAATTCTTTCTTTCCTTTTACTTACTTTGCATGCTTTATGTTTTCTTTGTCCATGTTGGTAAATGAAAATTATATATCATTAGGGATATAATCTGACATTTTAATATATGTAAACATTTTAAATAATTACTACCATAAACATAATTAACATGTCCATCACATTACATGTTCAGAATATGTGTTTGTGGCAAGAATGTTTTAAGTCTACTATAAGCAAATTTCTAGTATATAATATTGGGTTGATACCTACTGCTATACTAGTGTCTACTAGATGTTCATAAAAAATTCATCCTACTTAACTGAATTTAGTTCTCTTCAAACAATATCTCCCTATTTTCCCAGCTCTCTGGCCTATAGTAGTGGCCTCTGTGAATTTGACCTTTGTTTTATATACTACAATTTACTGAGATCATTTAGGGTTTACCTTTTTGACCTGGGTTTGTTTCACTTACAAGTAATGACTTCTTTATGTATGAAAAATAACAAGAAAAACATCAAATAAAATCTCCTACACACGTTCAACATTTTCTTTGGCTTTATATCCAGATACGGCATATCTAATCATAGTAATTCTACTTTTGATATTTTGAGGAATTTATATATTTTCTTCATGGTGATTGTATTTTTTATCTTCCCTCCAACAATGTACAATTTTCTCACTATATTTGCCAATACCTATTGTCTTTTGGGTAATACCATTTTAATAGTTATGACTTAATATTTCATTTTTATTTTCATTTCCCTAATGATCAGTAATAAAAGCATTTTACATACCCATTGGCTATTTGCTTATATTCTCTAAGAAATATCTATGAAGATATTTTTAAAATATTACTTTAATGAAGTGATTGGTTTTCATTCTATTGAGTTGTTTAGTTATTTATATATTTTGAATATTAATGTCCCTCAGATACTTGATTCATAATATTTTTACATTCTCTAGGTTATGTCTTTACTCAATTGATTGTTTCCTTTGCTGATTATAGCTTTTAGATTTGATACCATTTCATTTTTATTGTCTACTTTTGCTTTGAGTCATTAAAAAAATCATATGTTTAATTCCTGCACTCAGGAGGCAGAGATAGTAGGATCTCTGTGAATTGAAGGACAGCCTGATTTATAGAATGAGTTCCAGGACAGCCAGGGCTATACAGAGAAACCTTGTCTCAATAAAACAGAAAACAAATAAACAAAAAAAAAATTGTTCAGAGTAATATCAAGAAATTTTATCACTTTTTTTCTTAGAGTAAAGTCCAGGAAGAGTGGAAGGAATGAGAATATGAGTAAATAGGTAAAAACCATGATGGCTTCACCAACTCCAGCTGGACTGGGAAGGAACAAGCATAGGACCAAACTAGTCCTTATGAATGTGGTTGACAGTTGCGTGGCTGGGGCAAACTGAGGAGCCACTGGCAGTGGAACCAGGATTTATCCCTACTGCATGTACTGGCTTATTGGGATGTATTGGATGTATACCTTACTCAGCCTAGATATAGTAGAGAGGGCCTTGGACCTTCCGCAAAAGAATGTGCCTTACCCTCTATGAGGATTAGATAGGGGTGGGGTGGGAGGGTGTGTGGAGGGAATGGGAGGAGGGGAGAGAGTGAGAATTTGGATTAGTATTTTATTTTTAAATCTAATATTTTTTTTAAAAAAAGAATGCAATTCAGGACCTGCAATGGTCCAATGTGAATTTTAGAATCATTTTTTTTTTATTTCAACAACATATATTATTTGATATATGGCAGGGATTGTGTTGAATTTATAAATTATTTTCAGTAGTAAGAACTTTTTAAATAATATTAAGTCTTCAATTCAATGCACACAAAGCTTATTTTTTCCATTTATTTGCTTTTTTTTGATTTTCTTAATTTTTGTATAGTTTTAATGTCCTAAGTTTTCATCATTTTACTTAATTTATTTCTAAGTTATTTATTTCTACTGCTGTTATAAATGACATGTTTTCTGTTGTTGTTGTCTCCTATACAGATCAGAACTGAAACCTAGGGAATGGTTCTTCACACAGCAGGTGGGTCTTCCCACCTCAGTAAACACAGTAAATACAATTCCCCACAGATGCACCCACAGGCCAACCTGATATTTACAGTCCCTCATAAAGACCCTGTTCACAGGTGAGTCTACATGTTTTCAAGTTGATTATTAAAACTAGACATGACACATAGTTTTCTTTGACTTATTTTTAGGACTTTTTTTGTTAACCTCTGAAACACTAGTGTAAGATGATTTCTTTTTATCCTAAAATTTAATTAGTTGAGATATTGGTCATTAGAGTTTTAGTTTTTATCTTTAGGGTTTTCTACATAATGAGTTTCTGTAATCTGCAAAGGGATCATTTTTTCTGATTTTCTCGTTTGGATGTTCTTTATTTCTTCTTCTCTACTAGTTTTCTGGATGAGACTTCAAGTACTACGTTGAATTGAGTGGTGAGAGCAAGACATTCCTTCTTTATGATTACAAAGAAAAGCATGTTTTCATTCTTGAGTAAATTGGATGTAGGCTTGCTATATACGGCCTATACTGTGTTGAGGAACATCTTTTTGTTTCTTTACTGGAGACTTCGTTATAAAAGAATTTTGAACTTTTGTAGTAATAGGAGCGGTGGGCTGCTTCCCACCATCTGGATAACTTTACCCGAAATAATTACACGGACACTGTATTCTTTTAAACACTGCTTGGCCCATTAGCTCTAGCCCTTACTGGCTAATTCTGATATCCCGATCAACCCATTTCTAATAAAATGTAGCACCAGTCTTACCGGGAAGATTCTAGCCTACG
>NC_022010.1:60012239-60014524 GCF_000317375.1 Microtus ochrogaster
CCAAAAAATGGCAGCTACCAAGAAAACATGCTTTACTCTTTCCCAAGCTTTCTCAGGCTTTCAGTGGATTCAGTTGCCCCACGTTGGGCACCATTTGTAGTAATAGGAGCGGCGGGCTGCTTCCTGCCACCCGGCTAGCTTTACCCGAAATAATTACATGGACACTGTATTCTTTTAAACACTGCTTGGCCCATTAGCTCTAGCCCTTACTGGCTAATTCTGATCCTGATCAACCCATTTCTAATAAACTGTAGCACTGGTCTTACCAGGGAGATTCTAGCCTACGTCCATCCTGGGTCGGAGCTTCATCGCATGTGTCTCAGAGAGCAGAGCTATCCCCGCATCCGCCCAGGAGCCGGGAGCATGGCGTCTCTGCTCCAGAGAGCAGAGCTGTCAGTCTGAGCTCACTTCCTCTTCTTCCCAGCATTCTGTTCTGTTTACTCCTCCCACCTATGTTTTAACCTATGAGGGCCAGCCAAGTAGTTTATTTTTTTAAACAATGACCTTCCTCCGTCAAACTTTCTTCTATATTTTGGCACATCTATGGATACTTGCTGAAGATTAAGTATACTCCTCAGAATTAATGCATTGATACCTTAATCCAAATGTTATCAGTAGGAAATTAACTTTAGAAAAAGTTGTGAAAATAGGGCCCTAATCATTAGTAGCTTTATAAGAAAGATCTAAGTGGCTTAGCTTGCTGTAGCTCACTATGTAGATTCCTCTGCAATATTTTTATACAGCTGGAATGCCCTCAGCAGTTGGTGGCACAATTCTTCTAGACTTCTCAACCTCCAAAAAGCATAAACTAAATAAATATGAGTTCTTTACTGGCAGTTAGTAGTACTCAGCGAATTATTAATATACTCAGTTAATGGAATAAAACAGTGTATCACATTACTGATTTACATATGTTAAACATTCTTGAATCCTAGGAATAAATGTGTGAACAAGTGTGTCATCATTTTAAAGTGCTATGAATTTGCTTTTCAGGTATTATGGCAGATTTTTTACACACTCTTTCATTCAATGTTATTGGACCATGGTGCTATCTTTCTTATTGTCTGAAGCTACTGATGATATCAGAATAATTCTGAGTTTATAAAAGGATTTTAGGCTGGGCAGTGGTGGTGTATGCTTTTAATCCCAGCACTGGCAGAGAGGGCCAGAGGCATGCAGATCTCTGTGAGTTTGAAGCCAGCCTGTCTACAGAGTGTGTTTCAGGACAGCCAGGACTGTTTCACAGAGAAACCCTGTCTTGAAAAGCCATAAAAGAAACAGAGATAGACAGGCTATGTGAGTGTGTGTGTGTATGTGTGCGTGCGTGTGTGTGTGTGTGTGTGTGTGTGTGTGTGAGAGAGAGAGAGAGAGAGATTAGAAGTGATCTGATACCGCCTATTCAATATAATAAGATTTGATGAGGATTATCATTAATTGTTTAAATGTCTGGAAGAGGCAGAGTTCATCAATTAGGTCTTGTGTTTTTAGTGTTTATTGCTGGTGGTGCTAATATCTTTTTTTATTGGTTTCATAATTATTCTGTTCATATTTTCAATTACTTTTGACTCTGTCTTCATAGATTATGCATTTCAAGGAACTTTTCCATTTCATTTGTGCTATCTAATGCCTTGGCTTATCTGTTTTGTAGTAATTGCTTATACATTGTTTTTCTGGTTAATTAGCTGCAATTTCTCACCTTTCAATTGTAATTTTACTTATTGCAAGCTTATTTCCATGCTACCTAGTTTAACTAAATATTTACCATCTACTTTTCTAAGTGTTGGTTGGTATTTTCATTGTCAATTTTTAATTTAACTATTTCTACCTCATGTATTCTTCTCATCAGTTCCATCGGCTAGCTTTCTGCTTAGTTTGTGCTTCTTACTCTAGTTTCCTGGAATAGTGTGATAGCCTGTTTATTGATGTGTTTTCTTTTAATATAGGCATTTACCAAAATAAACTCTTAGTAGTGGTTTTGATGTATCTCATGAATTTTAATATGTTGTGCTTACATTTGTATTTTCTTCATCTTTTAATTTTCCCTTTGATCTCTTATTTGATGCACAGGCTGACTGCTTAATTTCTGCATTTTTTAATTTTCCAATGGCCCCCTCTCTATTTTTATTTCTAATTTTATAGCAACACAGTTTAAAATATGCAAAGTGCTTGAGAAACTGCTTAGTGATTATACAGCACTTCTGGCTCTTCCAAAAGACCTAAATTTGGTTCAGAGCATTTGATCATGTCCTTTTAAATCAAATATGCCTTTTTAGCTTTCTTCTTCT
>NC_022010.1:60014624-60025859 GCF_000317375.1 Microtus ochrogaster
TCCTCCTCCTCCTCCTCCTCCTCTTCTTTCTTCTTCTTCCTCTTCCTCCTCTTCTTTCTTCTTCTTCCTCCTCCCCCTCCTCCTGCCCCTCCTCCATCTCCTCCTTTTCCTTAGTGTTAAAAGACCCATCTTTGAGCCTTGTTGGTTTTTCTTTTCTTTTTCATTGGATATTTGAGTGAGTATGATATTGAAGTTCTCTGTGGAATTTTTTCATGCCAGTAATTGTGGTTTTCTAGATCATAAAATTGAGCTTGGTTCTAGTCCAAGATTTTGTCTCTTTGTTGAATTTCTCAGTTTGCTCATGTATTACTTACTTGATTTTGTTTAATTGTTCTGTTCTAACTTTTTTAGATGGACAATTAAAATCCTTTATCTGGCAAATTCTTGGTCATTTATTTCTGTAAGGTGAAATATTAGAATTTTATTTTGTTCTTTTTATTGTGTGGTGAGTACTTGATTCTTCATGTTCCTTGTAACTTTGCATTGGTGTTTTCCTTTCTGAAGAAAGGATTGGCTTTTTTTTGGAAAGGTCTGAGTTGCACAGTCCTTTAAGATGCCCCTAGATACCCTAGGTTGTTGAGAGCCTTGTAATTATAAAGCAGGGGATAACTAGTGTTCAAATTTTAACCCACCACAGGAATAATTCTATGGTGAATGAGAACCCCATACAGGCAAGACCTATGGAACCATTGTCTCTGGAAACTGTTGCTCTTGTCTGTTATTTCATATTTGCTAAAATAGCTATGGTGTCTCTCCAATACTTGCATGGTAGTATGCAATTTCATATGTGTATGTAATCTCAAGATTGCCTCTCAATCTTATGGGCACTTATATCTCTGGATGATCAGGAAGATTATTTCTCATTAATCTGTATGATTTTGATATATAGAAAATATATTAGGATATGTTTCATAACTAGATCTAAAAGTAGATCTACTTTATTCCTTGTACTCAGACTATATCATAAAACAACAATGTCTCCTCAATTTAAGACAAATGACATGCAACTAGTTCATTTTTACCTCAAAACAAGTTCAAACTAGACTAAATATTTTTGTAAATGGATCTTAAATTAAAAACTTTACAGTAATATACAAGGTCAGAGTTCACAGTTTTCTAATCAAGGGTATTAAAACAAATCATGCCTATTTCTCACTTTCCAAGTCTAGCTGATAAAAGAACTATGCCTTGCAGCTTATCTCACCAGGCCCTGTGTTCCTGGCCTCTGGTTATAGTCTTATACTGGAAACTATGAAACTTTGTGTTACCATGGTAAATGACTCTGCCCTTATGGGTTATCCAAGGAATGTGCTATGACCAATGAGATATGACTTTTGCAATTTTTTGTATTGCCTTAAACCTCAAGTTAAGGATGCTTTTAAGTTAGGTGAACAAAGAAGCAAGGGAGAGATTTGAAACAGAGAATTGGAACCAAATATTTAGAACTACAGAAATAGAACTAAAGAATTGCAGCTAGAGAATACTAGACAATTAATACAAGAGAGTTATAATTGAGGAAGAGTAAAAGAGTATGACCCTCAGATCATGTAAGTGAGTATTTACCCCACAGATAAAAAAAAAAAAAAAAAAAAAAAAAACTTAAGCTCAGTTTCACTTTGCTGTGGACTTCTTCCTTGAGTCCTGGGGGTGACCTTGAGGAGCTAGACTCTCAAGCTACCATTGCTAAGTATTCAATTTTATTTTTAAATTGTGATTTCCAACCACCCTGTGTCATATAGATCTCCATTTCTTGATGATAAATTGATGTTTTATTTTATTCATATACTGCTATGTTCTCATGATTATTCATGGGCAAGCCTTGTTCTGATGTTGTTAAACTGAAGAAGCAGGATTCTTTCCTAGTCTTTCTGAACTCTTTTAGGTATAGAGAAAGTCTTTCTTGAGCAATTCCACTTCGTGATCTGTGCAGGACAGCTGGTGGAATCCCCAGACATGGCTGCTGCTAGCATCCTAGACTATGGTGTCTCTTGCTGGTTTCAGTACACAATCAAGTCCTTGAAAGAAAGTCTGGAGCTTGGGAAGGCCATAGTGCTTGAGTTCAGGCTGGTACATAGAGAACCTGGATTATAGAGGCAGAAGCTTGATACCTAGTTACATTGAAATGGCTCTGCAGTTTGGACCTAGACAGGCAGGCCTGGGATCAGAGGCTGTTATCTGGCCTGACAGTGCTACAGCCTTGATCTTAGAAACATTAAGAAAGCCTCAACTCTGCGAACATGGGATTTATTATTTTCTTTAGTTTCTAAGTTATATCAGTTTGGCTAAACAACTGCTTAAATAATCTAGGGAATGCTTAACTTTAATTACTATTTTTTATTTCAATTTGTATAATTTTGTTTCAGACATTTTTTTGGACCCTTTGCAAGTAAAGTTATTCTCTATTTTATGATATGATTAAGTCCTGACAAACTAAAACATGTCAAGTGTGTATTTAACACATATAACCTACAGAACATGGTGATCAACACTACTTACTATAGGTTTACAAGTGAAAGGCTACTTGAGACCTTTGTCTGTTGACACAAGATAGCAGTATACTACATAGGACTAGCCCAAGGAAAGCTCAAATATTTATAATTTCCACTTGATACAGATGTATTTCTGCATTGTTAGAAAGCTCTGTAAGATTCTTTAATTATCTGAAACTCTCAGGGTTTAAGCAAATTTGTTATAGTAGGTATTTATCCTATGGATCCCTGTTGTTTCTATATGTGCTTTGCAATTTTTGATTTTAAGAAGATGTTTAAGAATGATTTATCTAAGTGACTTGTAGTGTTTGGATTTTAGTATGTGTTCTTCAGTGAATTTTTATACTTTTCTCTCCCAAATCTCCAAAAGAAATGCATTAGTGGGATTAAAAAAAAAAACTTTAGTGACTATTACTTATGTGTTTCTGCACCAATTGGAGCATATAAAACTTAGAAATTCTGGTGACATTGAACCATGATAACAATGAAACCACCTGAAACCTAAAGTATTGGATATTCCTCTTCTATGCATTTCTCGTTCATCTTTTCCGGGACAGCTTTCTCTGTGAGTGAATAGGTTTTTAAAAGCCTTTCTTTTCTTTAATAATGGAAACATTTGAAGCTCTCTGTCTGGCCTGTCTGTGGTGGATATGAAAATCCAGACTGTAAGGTACAGAGCCAGGCTCCCTCCTTTCATGATGGAAGCTTGAGCTTTCAGTCATGCTATTGTTTGTAGTTTCCTATCTGTTTCTTACTCTGGAACTGAGCTTTCAGATAGAAAGAGCATCATGATGAGAAGTCTTCAGATTACCTGATCTCTAATATCAGCTTGAAACTCACTCATACACTTAGTGAAAACCCATAGCACCAAGTGAGAACCCCATATCAGAGGACGTTGAACACTAATGAAAATGACTCCTAAAACAAAGTGCACGTTCTGAATATTTACTAAGCAAATAACCCTCTCTCCTTTCATTCAAATTAACTTGCCTTTCTTTGTTTACTCTTGAGCTAGGAAGAAGCTTCATTGTTTCCAGAGGAACAGAAGGACTTTCACATGAGTGAAGAGCTAGCCTTGAATGAGGTGCTCCTTCAGGATTCAGCCTCTTTACTCTGAGAGTGGGGAAGGAGACAACTGGGCTGAAGGAAGAGGGAGCAACTACAGAAAGCCTTGGAGAACTCAGAATCTCCCAGGGAGAAGTGGAAAGCAAAGCGTACCTCCCTCGTTCAGAAAGAGAAAAGCTGTCACTCATAGCAAGCGGAGCTGTTCTGCCATGTGTTCCTCTAAACCAGCTCTTAAGAAGCCCATATGTGTTCCAGGCCACTAGTGTTAACAAGGAAAAGGGAGAGAATCCTATGCATTTAAATACCATAGACGTGTGGGTGTACCCCTCGCGGTCCTGAGTTCCTTGCTAGTGCTCCCCCTCCTTCTGCTCCTGATTTGGACCTTGAGATTTCT
This sequence comes from Microtus ochrogaster, assembly GCF_000317375.1. Lineage (NCBI taxonomy): Eukaryota > Metazoa > Chordata > Mammalia > Rodentia > Cricetidae > Microtus > Microtus ochrogaster. Next base: position 60,018,573 of record NC_022010.1, read on the forward strand.
GTCCGGTGCTCCAATGTGGGTCTCTGTCTCTGTCTCCTTTCATCGCCTGATGAAGGTTAATATTCAGGGGGATGCCTATATGTTTGTCTTTGGATTCACCTTCTTATTTAGCTTCTCTAGGATTGCAAATTATAAGCTCACTGTCCTTTAATTATGGCTAGAAACCAAATATGAGTGAGTACATCCCATGTTCCTCTTTTTGGGTCTGGCTTACCTCACTCAGGATAGTGTTTTCTACTTCCATCCATTTGTATGCAAAATTCAAGAAGTCCTGAGACAATGGGGATGTTCTATCGGGAACTCACCAAGGCCAGCTGGACTGGGTCTGAAAAAGCATGGGATAAAACCGGACTTGCTGAACATAGCGGACAATGAGGACTACTGAGAACTCAAGAACAATGGCAATGGGTTTTTGATCCTACTGCACGTACTGGCTTTGTGGGAGCCTAGGCAGTTTGGATGCTCACTTTACTAAACCTGGATGGAGGTGGGCGGTCCTTGGACTTCCCACAGGTCAGGGAACCCTGATTGCTCTTCGAGCTAATGAGGGAGGGGGACTTGATTGGGGGAGTGGGAGGGAAATGGGAGGTGGTGGCGGGGAGGAGGCAGAAATCCTTAATAAATAAATAAAATTTAAAAAAAAAGAAAATGTCACATGACACCCATTGTTTTGTACCATTAAAATGAGATAAAAGGAAAATAAATAAATAAATACATACATACATACCATAGATGACCATCAAATACAGAAAGCAAAGGCACAAGGCACACAGTTTTGTTTTGTTTTGCTTGTTAAGTGATTTCCTTTAAATTTAAATTCATATCTCACTCACTATCCATGAGCAGAGGGATTACAAAAGGATTTTAGTTGCTCTCAAGAAAGTTTTGGCTGAGTTTTTCAGATGATTACAGTACATCCCTCCCTGGATGTATTTCCTGGATCCTTTGTTTGTTCTTCTGGTTTTTTGTTTTGTTTTTCATTTGTTTGTTTTTCTTTTGTTTGCTTATTTTACTATCTTAGTCCAAATCAGTATTACTGATAAATTAAGTTCTTAAATGCCAGTTATTAACCTTGTCTAGTGTCTAGTGGGCCAAATTCATTTATGAGACTTAAAAAAAGTTAAAACCAACCAGACAAACAAAAACAAAACACATTACAATGCCAGTCTCACTCAGATATTCCTTATTCAGCAGGATACATGATCTGAAGGAAGAATGGTGTCTGACCAAAGTTAAAGATAATTGTCGTAAAAAATCTAATTAATATTGCTTATCAATGAGAAACCTTATAAACTTCAAATATGCATGTTCTAGTCTCTACACCCCTGGTTTTCACATTCAAACCTCCATGTCACAAGCCCACGTCACAGTGAATTACTGTCCATATTCCTCTCTGGCTCCCCAACTGCTTTGAGTCCCAAACCCCCAAAGAACGGAAAGTTGTATCCACCTTTATTATAGGTTCTCTAGCTCACAAAATCACTGAAAAAAGAAGCTTTATGGAAACACAGAAAATATTGTCATCTTATAATGACCAAAACTATGTGTTTGATATTAGCCAATTTCTAACAGGCCACTTTTTTGTAAGACTCTGTACCCACATTTCCAAGATTTATTTAACATAGCAGCAATTCTAGGTTATTAATACATGCCAACATTATCTGAGACATTTGTTAAAATTGAATCTGGTTGACTATCTATACACACTATAAAATCACAATTGATAACGTATTTAGCCTTCCAGGTGAGGCAGCCTTGAGAGAAGCCTGGCCTCCCAGCCTCTATGATTCTTCCTGTCAATGGAGAATGTTCAGTTCAAGTGGCATCAAAATAGCACAGAAATATCTTGTGCCAAGCACAACAAATAAAAGCTTGGGAATAGATCATTGAGGGAGGCCTGGAAAACACAGAAGGCAAATTTCAGAGTAAACACATCAAGACTGAGGTATACTCCAATTGTAACTATGAGAAAAAGTTGGCAGGAGTATGAGGCATCAAAACTGTATGTAAAGGGACACAGTTAAATGCCAAGTAGAAAAAGAATCCTTCACTTATTCTAAATACCAATAGAACTGAATGCATCCATTCAAATTAACATTGAAAGTTCATGGAAGGACAATTGCATTGGCTAAATCTCCCTATAATTAAACTACAAGAAGACCCCTAAATCTTATAGACAGAAGTTTTTGTCCTGCCCAGTCCTGCTGCCATGCAGTCCCAAACAAACACACAGAGGCTTGTATTAATTATAAACTGGTTGGCCTATTGCTCAGGCATATTACTAACTAGCTCTTAAAACTTAAATTAACCCCTAATTCATGTCTATGTTTAGCCTCGTGACTTGGTACCTTTTTTCAGTAAGGCATTCTCATCTTGCTTCCTCTGCATCTAGATGATGACTTGTCTCTGCCTTTTCTCTCCTAGAATTCTCCTAATCTAGTTACCCCATCTATAAAATATCACTATCATGTGTGATGAGGGGATCTGTGGGGGTGCTGGGCTATCATTTTAGAGTTGATAGCAGGTCCTGTACCCTTTCTGAATGGAATGTAACAGAGGGCATTTCTGCATGTCAATTTGGAGTAAACAAAAACCAAACATTACTGCTATTTCATAGCCATTAAGAGCCTCTCTGCACAGAAAATACCCAAATATCTTGACTGTGATTTTTCCATTTAGCAGTTCTCTTTCTGGTCTTAGTGATAGTGTCTGCTGACTTTTCTATCCCTCTCTCCAGCTGTTACCTAGGCAGTTGTAAATATCTTAGTGTTTTAAACTTTCTTCTGGTCTTGGTCTAGTTAGTTAATGACATTTGAGTGAGTTGCATGGATAGCTACCAAATTTCCCAACCTAGCATATAGTGGAGGATAGATAAGTTGTGGAGATGGATGATGACGATGAGTGCGAAGATTGGAAGGAGTCCTCAGTCACAAAGAACCTTTGAGAACTGACTCACAAACAATGAAGTGTGTTTGTCCACTATCCTGCTTAGTTCTTGTCATCTTGACATGAACTAGAATCACCTGGGACAGAGGGAGCCTCAACTGAGGAATTACCTACCTGTGTGCAGATCTGTGGGTCATGTCCTTGATTAATGATGGATGTGGGAGGACCCATCTCTCGGTAGTGCCAATGCGGCTAGGTGGTCCTTGTATAAGAAGGCAATCTGAGAAAACCAATAAGCTGCATCCTCCCATTGCTTCTGCTTTGAGCTCCTGCTGTGGCTGGCCAATGATGCTCTGTAATGTATAAGATGAAACAATACCAAATAGCTTTTTGTCAGGGTGTTTTATCACAGCGGCAGGGAAATAAACAAGGACAAACTCTAAAGAAGTCACTTAGAGGGATTCAAAGTTAGAAAAAGGTCCTTGCTAACAAAAAGCCACTTTGGGGGCTGAAGAGATTGCTCAGTGTGTAAAAGAACTTTATTGCTCTTATAGAGGACCTGAGTTCAATTTCAAGCCCTCAAATAGGGTAGTTCACAATCACCTATAACTCTGTTTCCAGGCAGATTTGAGGCCTCCATGGTCTTCTAAACTCACATTGGCATACCCAAATACATGTAATGGAAACATCATTTTCTAAAGGTGCCTCTTTATTTTTAATTTTGTTCTCAACAGAGAAACAATAGATCACTCCATGAAACTAGCAAGCAGATCATGAGAAAGAATAAAAGAAGTGCATTCTATGTTCTATGGGATGAGCTTGTAAGATTTGCTGCTGGCAGAATTTTTGAGGCAAGGATTTAAAATAATAATAATAGTGAAATCTAGTTAGTGACTTTTAAGTAAACTTATGCATTTGAAATCCATCTCTACATAATTTCTTAATATATATTAGACAAGTAGATTTCTGCAATTATACTAATGCTACAAATATTCGGTTCTCTAAGCAAATGATACTTGGTTAATTCTGAGCAGGCATCAGCTTCAGATATATGCCCACATTGATTTGTCCTGAAGCTGTGATTTAAGCAGCACATTACTGATGGTTGGAGGAGTGTCAGCTTCTTTAGGCCACAAGGATTCTATTAAGTGCCTTAGAAGAGGTCACCTAATCTGCTGAAGGGGCCTGAAAGATAGAAGGCTCTCCCAAACACATGCTTCTCCTCCACCCTCTACGTCTCAACAACAGGATCAACGATCTAGGAATATTATTTCAGCTGCCTGGGAAAGGTAGGTAAAAGTTTTGGGCAGAGGGCAGGCAATTATCTCCTTGCTTTGTGTTAGGCAGCATTTTCCCCCAGCTGATAAATTACTTCCAGCTGTTGGCACCAATTTTCTTCTCATCATGGCAGGAGCGAGAGACCCTGGTAAATGCTGAAGAGCAGTGTGAGTCGCTGATTAAATCCAAGATGCAGCTGGAGGCCAGAGTCAAGGAGCTGTCTGGGCGGGTGGAGGAAGAAGAGGAGATAAATTCCGAGCTGACTGCCAGGGGGCGGAAACTGGAAGATGAATGTTCTGAGTTGAAAAAGGAAATCAATGACCTGGAAACAATCTTGGCGGAGTCAGAGGAGAAGTGTGCAGCAGAGCACAAGTTTCCTTTTCCATGGTGTTAGGAAGGTATGGATGCCTGAGTTCTTCTCTCAAACCAGGCATGGATATCAGAAGTGCTGTGTTAAGTTAATTAATACAGTGCCCTGCAATTTTACAGTGGCAGGAGCCAGGACCTGAATAAAGTAAAAGACCTGGTGAGTTGTAGCATCCCTAGTCCCTACTCTGATTTCCTGTTTGAATGTCTGGAATGCCACTTAATCTAAAAAAAAAAAAGAAAAAAAAATGAACTATTACTGCATCTGAAACCCAACACAGAAAAAAAAACCACCTGTCAACACAACATTGGAACAAGAATGAACATAATGCCCCTGCTAGAAGGTGATCTGAGATGTGTCTGAACGTGCAGCTTAAATAATGACTTCGAGCAGAGCCTACTTTACTTAATTCCAGTTAAAGCAGTGGATCTCAACCTTCCTAACACTGTGACCCTTTAGTGAAGTTCCTCAAGTTCTGGTGACCCCAACCATAAAACTCTTTCAGTGATGCTTCATACCTGTAATTTTGCTACTGTTATGAATCGTACTGTGAATATATAATATGCAGGTTATCTAATATGTGACCCCAACGGGGTCATGAAATCCCTGAGTTAAGGATTTCGCTTTTGTGGTTATAATGTATGCATCTACATGGGAATCAACTTTAGTGAGTAGACAGATGAAGCATTTGATAGACACTTAATCTCCAAGATGAACATGATTTGGCAGAAGATTAAACAGCAGGGCTTTGTGTTCCTCCCCCAGGCAGACAGAAAGCCAGTCCTGAGTTCGAATGTGCTGTCTGTTGGAGCCCTTCTTTTACTACCATGCTCTGGGGACAATGAGGCATGGCATGAGCAGCACAGTCCCCCTGGATACTCAAGGGAAAGTGAAGTTCCCTTTAGTGATAGGGTTACCTCACTGAGAGTATTGACCAGAATATTCTATCTCCTCACCATGGCAGATAATGACTCCTCTTTTTTTTTTTTTTTGGTATAAGAAAATGAATTCTGAGTTTGGAAACTATGTCATGAGTTTGGCTAACTGGCTCTTGATGACATTAGATACCTCATGAGTATCTGGACTATAAAGGAGAGCTATCCTTGGTGCTATGCCCGCCTTTTCATTGGTGACTCTAACAAAGTCATCTTTATCTTCTTCCACGGGTCTGGCTCCTGACTGAGGAAGGGTACTCTCTACTTGAGGAAGTAAATTTCTCAGAGCAGCACAGGTCATGCTAGAGGCCCAGCAGCAGACTGGGGATCATATGCATGTAGAGAAGGAGAAGTTCAGCAGTAAGAACAAAGGAAGCCTGAAGCTGGGCCAGCAAGTTGATGCAAGCTGCAGCGGGCTGAGTGGTTGGCAGTCTGTCTTCATATGTACACAACTCATGATTTTTTTATTTATTATGACATAATATGTTTACATCTTTATGGAGGATGAGTACATTATTGTAATTCAATACATGTGCATACTGTGTCACGATCAAATGAAGGTAACAGTCTCCAACTCTTCATACCTATGTCATTTGTATGTACTGGGAGTTTTGAGTTTTGTACTTACAGTGAGAATTCTTTCTCTGTGTTGGTGCCCCTTATTGAACACCAATCCTTCCTTATGTTTCCCTTGACCTTTTCCAGTCTTCAGCGATGGCTATTCCATGACCTCCTTCTGAGACTGGCTCACTAGTTCCAAAAATACTTGAGAAACATGTTGTTGACCTTTCTGGTCCTGGCTTATTTCTATCAACATAATGATGTTCAGCTAGCTTTAACAGTTTAATTCCTTTTCCAGATAACTATCATTCCATCGTTTATATACTGACCTGTCTTCTCATCTACTATGAACATCTGTGTTGGTTTCATATTTCAGCAATTGGGCATAGTGCTACAGTTTAATGGGAATGTAACTTTGTAATGATTTTGTGTCCTTTGGCTATGTATACCAAGTAGTGTAATTGTTAAATTTTAATATATATATGTAAAAGAATTTTTGCAGAATATATATAAGTTATGTTATATATGCATATATATGAATGCCCATTCTGACTTCCATAATTGCAAAATAAATTTATATTCCCACTAATAGTGTATAATAGAGAATTTCCCTTTGTACAAATCCTTGCCAGCATTTGTTACTTTTGTCTTTATAATGATATTCATTCTCACTGGGATGAGATGATATCTCATTATAGTTTTGATTTGCATTTTCATGGTGATTAGTAATATGGAACATTTCATCATATTCTTGTTGGCCATTTGTATGTCATCTTTTCAGAAATGTCTATTTAGTTTAATTGTACTTTTACATGCAGGCTCAGCCTTTTTAGGGTCTTTTGTATTCTGGATAAACTGTGGGTTTTGTCTTAATTCTCTGATTTCCCTTGCTGTGCAGATTTTTTTCAGTTTCATGCAGTCCCATTTGTGAATTTTGACTTTTCGTTCCCTCTGTTTGGGGTCCTTTCTAAAACAAAAATCATTTCCTATACATTATCTTGAAATGTTTTATTATAATAAATTTATAGTTTCCAATTCTCTGTTTAGGTTTTGATAGATTTTGAGTGCATTTTTTTTGGTATCTGAATGGAGAGATCAAGTGTCATTCTTCTGAATGTGTCTAACCAGTTTTTATGGCATTACTTGCTAAAAAGATGAGCCTTCCTCCACAATGTGTTTCCAGTGACTTTGTCAAATGTCATTTGCCTGTGTGAATGTAGGTCATTCCTGGGTTTTCTGTTGTGTTTCAGAGATTTCTGG
>NC_022010.1:60026344-60038287 GCF_000317375.1 Microtus ochrogaster
AATTCTGTAATTCATCAACTAGGTTAATCTTTCTGTCCTGCAATCCCAGGAAACCTGATTGTTACCGCCTCACCGGTGCTGGGAGGACAAACATGTGCCACCACACCTGCCTTTTTTTTTCAAACCTGGGTTCCGAGGAGCAGATTCAAACCCTCCTGCTTGCACAACAATCACATTAAGCCCTTGGCTCTCTCCCAGCCCTTTCTATCTTACAAACTTCTCAGTTGAATTATTTTATTTCTTTAGTGAAATTTACACCTAAATGCTTATTTTATTTTATTTTATTTAGCTATTGTGATTAGCATTGCTTTAAGTTTTTTCTTTAAATTTCTTTATGTTTCTATAAACCTCCTTTTTATGGTGATTTTAATGTCCTGTGACTAATGAAGTAATTTACACCTTCTACCATCTTACTGATGATATGTAGGTTTTGTTACATATAAAGTGGAATAATCTTCCTTTCACTTCTTTCACATGTTTAATTGCTCTTTCTTTTTTACTTCTCTCTCATATCTAGTTGTCCTACTAAGACATCCAGCACTATTTCAAGTAAAAGTAATGACAGTGGATGTCCTTATCCTCTACCTGATCCAGGAAGATACACTGTCTGCTTCTCTTTGGTCAGTATAGTACTGCTAGTTTCTCACAAATATGGAAGTATGCTGAGATACGTACCCTTTGATACGTATTTTTTTTTATCATGAATGGATGTTAGGTCTTACTGATTTAATTGATTTTGTTTTCTGTTATTTTTATGTGTTAATAACAACCATACAATTTTGGACCTGCTCGTGTGTGGTGTCTTTTTCAATGATTTGCTTATGTTGAAACATCCCTGAATTTCTGAGCTGGATCTCTCTCAGGTGAAGTGTATAATCCTGATGTGTTACCGAATGCAAGCACTTCACTGAAATGTTTTCATCTACATTAAGAGAACATCAATTAGTGGATTTTTTTTATAGTATCTGTGTTTGGTTTGGTATTCAGGTAATGACGATCCAAAGGAGTTTGACTGGCTTCTTGATGTGGGATTCCCTTCTGTATGCTGTGAATATGTTTTATTAACATTGGTTAATAAAGAAGCTTCTTTGGGCCTGTGGCAGTGCATAATACAGCAAGGCGGGAATTCCAAGCAGAGATAAGGGAGAAAGAAGGCAGAGTCAGAGAGACACCATATAGCTTCAGAAGAAGACAGATATCCTAGAACCTTACCGGTAAATCATGAGCATCATGGTAAAATACAAAATAATAAGAATGGGTTAATTTACACTGTAAGAGTTAGTTAATAAGAAGCCTGAGTTAATGGGCCAAACAGTGTTGTAATTTATGTAGTTTTTCTGTGATTATTTGAGTCTGGGTAGCTGGGAAATAAACGAGCAGTCTCTGCCTACAAAATTTATTCGGGCCTGGATGGCTGGGAAACAAACGAGTAGTCTCAGCCTACAGCTTCTTTTAAATTAAGTGTTTGGGGATTGTTTAAGAATTAGAATTTCTCATTTAAAATGTTTTGAAAAATTCATCAGCAAAGCCATTAGGTAGTGGGGTGTGTTTTAAAGAGAATATCTTAAAATATTATTTGAGCATAATAGCAATTTTCATTTCTATTTTGTATTCCTGCAGTATTAGCTACGATTCCTCATTTTTGGTCTTTTCTATTTTTTTCTTAGTCCAACCAAATATTTGTCAATTTTTTGGATCATTTAAAAACAGCAAACTTTTGTCAACATTGATCTCTTGCATAAGTTTTTTTTTTAGTTCTTATTTTGTGTCTTGCTGACTTTTATTTTGTTTGCCTTCTACTAACTTAGAGGTTGGTTTATTTTCAGTTTACTAATGTGTAGAGCTCTATTGTTTTTGATGATTATTTGGTACATTTTTGTATTGAATGTGTGCATTTATTGCTATAAACTTCCTTCACACAGATGCCATGGCAATGTCCCATGGATACATTATATTGTTATTTGTAATTATTTCTACATGTTTTTAAATATAGTTTTAAATTTAGTTGGTTAGTAACCTAATACTAATTTAGGCGCATATTATTTTATTCTCGTGAGTTTTCTGTTCTTGTTGATATATGATTTTATTTTGTTATGTTCTGATAAGATATATGATATGACATTAATTATAAAAATAGCTTACTGAGGGGGCTGGAGAGATGACTCAGCAGTTAAGAGCATTGCCTGCTCTTCCAAAGGTCCTGAGTTCAATTCCCAGCAACCACATGAGATCTGGTGCCCTCTTCTGGCCTGCAGGCATACATGCAGACAGAATACTGAGAATACTGTACACATAATAAATAAATAAATCTTAAAAAAATAGCATACTGAGAAGCAGGAGCAACTGCTACTAGCCCTTCCATGTACATGGTATCTACATAAGGCTAGCATCAACAGTACACAAGGGAGGTACCGATATATAACAGTATAGAAACCTTGAGGGGAAGAAAAACTGAGTGGACAATGGAAATGGACCATGGACAGAGCCAATGAACTGTTGGCCTGTCAGTAGAAAGATACTCTGGAGGTGGTACATACAGGTCTGGAGTCTCAAACTGAGTTTCCCGTGGCACCTCAGGGTGTTTCCATGTCTTAGTTAGAGTTTCTATTGCTGCAACAAAACACCATGACCAAAAGTCAAGTTGGGGAGTAACGTGTTCATTTGGCTTAGACTTCAACATTGCTTTTCATCACTGAAGGACACCAGGACAGGAACTCAAACAGGGTGGGATCCCAGAGGCAGGAGCTGATACAGTGGCCATGGAGAGGAATTGCTTACTGGCTTGATTTCCATGGCTTGCTCAACCCATCCTCTTATAAAATCAAGGACCACTTGTTCAGGTTTGGCACCACCCACCATGGGCTGGGTCCTCCTTCAGTGATCACTAATTGAGAAAATGCACAGTTGGATCTCACCAAAGCATTTCCTCAACTGAGGCTCCTTCATCTCTGATGACTCTAGCTTGTGTCATGTTCACACACAAAATCAGCCAGTACATTCAAGGTGACTAACCTAAAAAGCTAACCCCACTATTGCCCCAGGAGCAATACCTTAAGAAAAAAGTGAGGTTACTAAACCTGGAACACTCTTACTGAAACATGCAAGAACGGGGGTGTTGGGGGAACAGGGATGCAGAGATCTCAGCCAGAGATCACCAAAAGCAAAGGTAATTACAGCCTGGGTGCACATTTGATAGCCATCCCACCGCCACCCCCACCCTCAGTGCCTCAGTTTCTGAAAGCTCTGCATTGGAAAGCTTGATTAGTAGCCCACCAGAGAGAAGTTTTAACTCACAGGTTGGGGGCTGGGAGTCTGCATCCTAGAAAACTCCTAAAAGTGTCTAGGCCCTAAACAGAAACACCTCTCAGGAAGGACAGAGCATCGTAGCTTGAATTAGCTGCTGAGACTGAGACAGTGAGCCTTGCCAGATGGACAGAACCAGCTGCAAAAAAAAAAACAAGTGGACCAGGGATGGGGTAGGAGTGGGTGTGTCTATTCATCATGGCTAAGAGGAAATGTTGTTGTTTTATTCGTTTAATTTCAATAAAACTTGTACTTTTATATTTCACTTGTTTACTTTTGGTTTAGCTTATACACTTCCTGAACGGGCCTTTATGGCTGTCCTTTGTTTTTCTGCCTTTATTCTCTGTACAATATTTTCTCAGTTATTTCTCATACTTCTAAGCCATATACTTCTTTCAACACTGGGGAGACAGAGAAACATCCCTATGCTGCCACCCTCAGCATCCTGGGGAATTCCCTTACACTTCTAGGGACTCTCAACTCAGGCCGACCCAGAACTTTGGCTTTGCCCCAGAGATCTGCTGGTGATCTATTTGACGCTGCTGGAATGAGAACTGCTTTGAAAGGCCATGCTGTCTTCAGCGACACGCTGATATTTGTTTATTATTTATATGTCAGTAACAAGTGACGTTCTGCATACACTACTGAAAATATGCTCCTAAGGTTCTAAGTGGCATTTTCTGCTCTGCCGCCACACAGCCTGTGAAATAGAAATGGTCAAGGCCAGTCTCAGTGCAGAGGTCATCGATCCCTTTCTTCCGTCCCATATGACAGCATGTGTGTTTTCACTCCCTTTCAACTTCCTTTCCCCCAGTCTTCATGAATGTGCTAAAACAGATAGTCAGGTTTTTCTGTTGCTTGTCCTTTTTTTGTTTAGTTTGTCTTTCTATCAGTTTCTAGCCTTTCCTGTGCCTTTCTTCACTATCTATGCCTCACAAATCCTCAGCACAGGAAATTATGGTTATTTCTGCACACATGTGCATGCATACAGGCAAGCACACTCACATACACATATGCACGCAAGCTTACATATGCCTTCAACCCCCTCTCCTTATTGGGTTGCTGCACTTGGGTGCTATAAAAATTGGAATAGACTTGTCAGTTCATGAAAACAAAACTGTGTTCTCCAGTTTTGGAGACCGAGAACTCCTCGGTCAATGCATTGGCATGTGTAATTTCTGATGAAAGCCATGTCACCTTTCATACATTGCCATCTCCTGCTGCACCTTCACATGATAGAAAGAGTGGGCTAAATAAGGTGAACCCAAAGAAAAACATATAGTTATCCTCCTGGATATTGGAAGGAGACAAGATTGCCAGGCAAAAATTGGAAACTTAGGGGTGGGGGTGGAGTGGGGGTAAGGGGAGATGAGGAGAAAAAAGTGAGAAGGGGAGGATGGGGAGAGCTTGGGGGAATGGGATGGTTGGGATGGAGGAAGGGTGGATGTGGAAGCAGGGAAGTATATATCTTAATTAAGGGAGCCATTTTAGGGTTGGCAAGAGACTTGACTCTAGAAGTGTACCCAGGTGTCCATGGAGATGTCCCCAGCTAGATCCTTGGGCAGCTGAGGAGAGGGAGCCTGAAATGGCCCTAGCCTATAGCCATACTGATGAATATCTTGCATATCACCATAGAACCTTCATCTGGCGATGGATGAAGCTATAGGCAGAGACCCACATTGAAGCACTGGACTGAGCTCCCAAGGTCCAAATGAGGAGCAGAAGGAGGAAGGACATGAGCAAGGAAGTCAGGATCGTGAGGGGTGCACCCACCCATTGAGACGGTGGGGCTGATCTAATGGGAGCTCACCATTAATCATCCTTGGACTTAATCATCCTTGAAATGAGCCTCCAATAAAAAGGGAAACTGTCCCTCCCTGAAAGTGATAAGCAAACTGGCCACTTGTCTTTGGTTCTCTCTCTAGGACATATCTCATAATCCATAATCTGTAGAGCTTCCACCCACCACCAATTTTTTGATTATTCTGTTAATGTATTGCTACATGTGATATTTGTTTTAAAATGTTTTTGTAACTATGTATTGTTTAAAGAATCCTGTATTTTTCATTTTCCTCATAGAATATGGTTGATGTGAACACCTTTAGTGTAAAAGTCTACCTGTTTATTTGGGTAATCAGTCTTTGCTTTTGTCAGTTGGAAGGTGCCCTTGAGTGGGAGAAGAAAGCCAGAATGAAGTGTGGGAGGGAGACTAGGAGGCTGGAGGGGGAGTTAAAGATGAACCAGGAGAGTACAGGGAACCTGAAGAGCAGCTGGCAGCAGCAGCTGGCAGAGCAGCTGAGGAAGTTAGTGCGAAGGGATTCTGGGAAAATCTTAACACTGGGAAAAACAGTGCTCTGTTTCATTTAGCATCATTTCTAGGCCAGATATCTCAAGACCCAAGACAGTGATAACAAGCTTGTAAAATGGAAACTTTTTAGTTGATGGACTCTATCATAACCATTGCAAAAACAGAGTAAATAGATAATCTAGTATGTAACAAAAAGCATCTGTGTAGGTAGTGGTAAAATGCAAAGAGCAAAACTTATGAGAAGCAAATTACAGGGATCCGAGGCTATTAGTCAAGAATGTTGTATTTGCCTTTCACTCAGGGTGAGATCAATGCTATAAAATGTAAAATACATTGACTTTGATGTAAAGATTGATAGACACTTTAACCACTTAAACACTTGCTTGCCAGCTATAACTTCATTAGTACTGATAAAGCATATTTTATAATTCAGTTTATAAATACTAAACCTTAAACTTAAAGCAGAACATGATAACACATAATTTCCCCTCCCTCCTCCCCCCCCCAGCTAATTGGAGTTCTTTCTATCCTGAGGAACTGAGGGGAAGGTGGCTTTCTAAGTTTACTTCATGCAGTCAGTAAAATGGATTTTCTTACCTTGTTCCTTTGTCTTCCTCTAATTAGATTCCTTTTTGACCACTAAGGATTTACAACTCATTTATATTAAACTGAAAAGGGTAATAATTAACTCTAAGCATGAGCTACAGTCGGGTTAAAGCTCATGGCACACTGATAATTGGAGGCTATAGTAAAATGGAAGACTGTCTAGTGAGCAACTTAGAGTTTGTGGCTTTTTCATTTGTGTGGATGTTTTTCCATCAGACCTATTCTTGGTGAGACTTCATTGGTGTTATACTAGGAAGCTATTAAATTTGGTGTACCTTTGGAAAAGATAAAATAGCCTAATGGAATAATCCAATCTACTCACAAAAGGATAAATCCTTCATGATAAAAAGTATACAGAATAATAAAATATAGAAATAAAATCATAAAACTCCTGATTGGGCTTGGAGGAGTTACTGTTCAATGCGTAAAAGGTTTTAGATGTGGGAGATGATTAAACTCTTGGGAGTTGTTGTATAATACCACATGTATGGTTAATAATACTGTGTTATGCACTTAAAGTATATTCAGAGGGTAGATCTTATATTAAATGACTTTAAAACAATTAAAAATCAAAATTAGCAGAAAGCATCATGAAAAATCCTAGGAAATTGGCAGGTTAAGTAATCTTGAATATTACAAAAAAGCTAAACCTAGAAGGAATATGTGGATGAATGTTATATCACTTTTTAAAAAACATAGTTTATGTGAGACAAGTTAGGAAAGATCAATATCTATATTAGGTATAAAGAATACATATTAATAAAGATAAAAGTCCATAGTATAATAACAACATGAACAACTCATTAGGAATAAAGGGAAAGAACACACAGCTGGTTCATTTAGTGTCAAAGCCATTCAGAATAAAGCAATGAAATGTTAATCTGTGTTCTGAAAATCTTACAAATATGCTGATATTGCAGATGAGTATATAGGATCTCACACTACTATTGAAGACCCAAATACTAAGCTGTTGTATGTTTTTAAACACATATCTATGCATAACCCAGCAATTTCTTGCCCAGTAGCTACTTTGAAGAAATACTTCCATGTGGTATGTGTATGAACAACATTACTTATAAAAGTAAATGTTGGGGAAACTCTAAACTTACTGATAGGTAAATTTATAAATAAACAACAGAATAGCTAAACATGGAATAACATATTATAGATCATTGTAAAGGAAATAGTCCGTATGGTGGCAGCATAGAAACATCTATGATGTATTAATTGAGTACATATAAATATATACATATAAATTTACACAGTACTAAACATAAGTAGAAAAACAAGTTACATCGTTGTATTACATACTCATAAATAGACACATTTTCCAACCTGAGAGAAGTCTGGAAGGATTCACACCAAATTCACAAGAGAACTTCTTGGAAGAAGATGAGTATTGACTATAATAACTAAGAATGAGTGTTGATATATAGGTGAAAATGAGAGTTGACTATAATAACTAAGGATGAGTGTTGATATGTAGGTGGAATGATGAGTTTTCATGGTAATCAATTGAATTGCTATTTCTATGCTTTAAAAACATTTGACAAAAATAGTTTTATTTTGCACAATTTTATTTTTTACCTTATTTTTAATAAGCAGGAAGAGCCCAGAATGAGTCAGATCAATACAGAGCTAGAGAAGGAGTCACCCTGGCTGCTGGACTGTGAGCAGCAGTTGAAGAACTTTGGGTGTTTGCCTGATACCTGTGTGCACCTGTGTTGAGATCCATGGGTGGTGATTGGTGCTTCAATAACAAATTCTCTGCCAAGATGTCCTTAGCCGAAGCCAACTGTAGACAAAGTGGAAAAATAACATTAATTACTAAAGCATTGCACAGATGCCTGACCCTAGGGAAAATTACTTTTTAAGTTTAAATTTCCTTCTGAGGGTAATTAAAACTGCACAGCTTATTTGTTGCATGTTTTCTGTGAAAGAGGCACTGAGATAAAATCCTGGGCATATATTTTTCACTCATTTGTCTTCCTGACAACCTTTGAGCTAACATTATTAAATGCTGTGGTACTCTGGTAAGCATAGAGCATGACCCACTGTATGCGATCAGTTTTAGCAATTTAATTTTTGTGACTATTATTTCTTTATGATTAGAAAGCAATTATTCTGAAAATCAGTAAGTTCCATAGTTATTTGTGATTTCAAAATATTATTTTATAACACATAACTACTTATAAAAAGCTTTAGGCTGTCTGACTATTTCATACTATATCATCATTTGAGAAAGTACTTAAAAAATATGAAGTAAACTTAAAGCATGTTTTCACTTAGTTTTTATATATGCCCAGATAGAAAATATTATGCTGCAGCTATACAAGTATCTCAACAGTATTCTGATGTCTTGAAATAATTTAGAACTCTATGCTTATCTTCTGATAAAACCTGAACCAAAGAAGAGAATCAATCCTCATTCTCTTATGAATACACATTGTTTTCAGACACAATTTTAATCTTCAAGTGATTATTCTATTCATTAGACGTATCTCTGATTCTTTGTGATTTTATACAAAGCCAAACATCAAAAATTTCAATTTACATAAAAAATTTTCTTAATGATTTAAAATTTTTTTCCAAAAATATTACAGTGCATCTCACTAATTTGTACAATTAATATATTTCTAATTTTTATTTTTAAAGAGGTCACAAAAAATTATTCCTAAAGAAACATTTTGGAAATAGTTGATTCAATGATCATATTGTTTGAAACAATATCTTGGTTCCTATGATCACTAGTTGGAAGGAGGGATGAAAATCTGAAAGTCATACTTTATTTTTTGGTACCTTCTCAATCATACCTTACTTTTATAACTGGTAGACTACTTACATGGCATGATCAAGAAATTAGAGTTCACTTAGCTACAATGCCTATGAATCACAATAACATGTATGGCATGGTACCCCTAAGAGTGTAATAGTGGCGCTCATATCTTGGTGGTAACCAACAGTTCTCTAATTGGACTTAACGCACACTACACAGGTGGGAAGTTACAAAATTGTGCCTGGTACTGGAAACATAGCCAACCATCTGGGGCTGGTGAGGTCACTGATTTTCAAGGAGAGCCTATTACTGCCATTGTACTGAACTAGCATTCCTAAGTGCCACCCAAAGATTTATCCTTTAGGCCCACAAACAAGTGTTACTCTTGGCCTTCATCAAAGGAGCTTCTCTTTGCAACAGAAGGAGACACTACAGAAAACCACAGTCACTCAAGATATGGAAAACAAGTGATTGTGGGGTGCCCAGACCAACTGATATGTAACCCATCTTCCACAGCTAAGGCTCAGGGAATGTCAGTGGTCTATTGCAGTGAAGAGACATCATGATTACAGCAACTCTTTTTTTTTTTCAAGACAGGGTTTCTTTGTGTAGTTTTGGAGTTTGTCTTGAAACTTGCTCTGTAGACCAGGCTGGCCTCAAACTCACAGAGATCCCCTTGCCTCTGCCTCCCGGATGCTGGGATTAAAGGCGTGTGCCACAACCACCTAGTCTAGAGCAACTCTTAGAAAAGAAAGAATTTAATTGACACTTGCTTATAGTTTCTTAAGTTTCATCCATTTTCATCACAGTAGAAAGGATGGTGGCATATAGACAGACATGATCCTGGAGAAGTAACTGAAAGTCTACATCCAGGTTTCATAGGGAGGAGGAAAAGAGAGAAACACTATGACTAGCTTGGACTTTTGAAAGCCCAAAACCCACCCCCAGTGACACACTTCCATCAATAAATCCACACCTCTTAATCCTTCTCCCTGATAACAAAATATTCCAATATATGAGCCTAGGGAGGTCATTCTTATTCAAACTACTGCAGGAGACATCATGGAAGAGGGAGCAGAAAGATCATAAAAGTCAGAGAACCAGGAAATCTGCTGCCAGACTCTATTTTCTGTAAACAACAGGGAGGCTTCATCCTGCTACCTGCCTGAAAAAGACCTGAAGGCAAAACACCAATAGACATGCTAAAACCAAAGGGGAAATCTCAGATGACCTGACCTCCAGACAAAAAACCGTAGGAATGCTAAGGAATGCTGAGAACAGGAGAAATGGTGCTCCCCAAGGATAAGACCCCCTAATTGGTTATCCAATACCAAACGGTCAGTTGTGACCTCATGCACATTCAGGTAATATTAAATGAGCATAGTTTTATTTTTGTATTATGCAAAACACTAATGTAGAAGGGGAGGTTTTTTCAAGAGGGAACGGGTGTGTGTTGTGGGAGGCAGATGAGAAGGAGGAGATAGTAGGGTAAAATGATTTAATTCTGTTTTAATTAAACTTTTTAAAGAATGTCCAGTCTCATGACTGAGTTGTGCTTCCTGTACTGCCCCTCCAACCCATCTAACTTGTCTGTTAACTGAATAAATCACAGAACAGAGCCAGGTCTAGATAATTATCTTGTGCTATTTGTGGACTAACTATAGATTTATGAAACTGAAATGTGCAGAAACTGGTCCTATTTCTAATATCATATCTCATACCTGTTCAGAATAATTGTGTTTGTATTTGCTTTTATATGAAATTATAAACAACATAGTTTTTGAGATTTTATTTATTTTTACTTCATGTTGATGAAGGTTGGGCTGGATTTGTATCTGTGCTTCATATGCATGCAGAGCCCAAAGAAACCAGAAGAGGATATCATATCCCCTGGGACTGGAGTTATGTACAGTTGTAAGGTGCATTGCGGGTACTGGGAACTGAACCCGGGTCCTCTGGAAGAGCAGCTAGTGTTCTTAAACACTAACCACCTCTCCAGTCTTGAACCAACATAGTATAAACAGCAGCAAAAGGAGGAGGAGAAAGAAGAGGAGGGGACAGAGACAGATTTTAGTTTTCCCTAGCCCTGGTACTTTATACAGTGGTAAGTAAAACATATTCTAAATTAGATTGAATCCTTCTTTCCATTCTAGTCTACTCCTGGCTACTTAAGGTGATTTTAATGCCCCTTAGTGTCATCACGCTGCTGAAAAAAAATGATGCTGCTGCAATTTTTAGAGATGTTCACCCTGCTCTCAAAGAAGTGAGAGCTCTTTTCACTCCCCCTTCTCTAGTCTTTCTGGCTCTAGTTACCAGCTGGCTACTCACATTAGTGATCCTGTTCCTCCTCCGAGTCTAGGGCCACTACAAATCTCCTAGACTGAATCTGTTGCAAACTTGGGACACTGAGTTTGTTAGAACTGTGTGTAAATTACATTGGTATTTGCTCTAGTTTGCTTCCTACTGCTGTGATAAACATCATGACCAATAGCAACTTGCAGGAAAAAAAGGTCCTAAGACTTCCACATTATAGTCCATCACTGAGGGAAGCCAGGGGAAGAACTGCAGGCAGGATTGGAAGCAGAGACCACAGAAGAACCCTTATTCCCGGCTTGCTCAGCTTGCTTTTTTACATAACCAGAAACACCTGTCCAGTGATGCCTCTGTCCCCAGTGGGCTGAGAACTTTCGCATTAATCATCAAAAAAGAAAATGCCCCACATTCCCATCTATAAACCAATATAAAGCAAATACTTTCCCAGATGACACAACTCTTGTCAAGTTGACGAAAACCTAACCAATGTAATATTGTTCCTCTTGAGCAAGTTTCTTTAATTTGGTGTTATTTCTATTGATAAGATTGTTGCTGAGTTCAAGATAGCCAGCCAATAGTATCGATCCAGAAATCCCAGTTAAGTAAAAAACTGTACATAAAACTCAACCTTGCACCC
>NC_022010.1:60038692-60042166 GCF_000317375.1 Microtus ochrogaster
CTTTTTCTTTTTTTAAAAAAAACTTTCTTCTCTTCATATAAAAGATAGTTTCTCTTTTCTTTCTTTATTGCTTTTTTTTTTAAAAAAAAAATAAGTTCTCACAATATAGCCCTGGGTGTCCTGGAACCCATTATGTGTAGACGGAGCTTGCCTCAAGGCGTGGGCCACCATGCACATCTGAAAGATTTCTCTGAAGAGGGCTCTTCCCTTGGGTTTTCTTCTCATGTTGTAGTGCTATTGCCCTTTATTAAATACCTAGATTCGAATTCTGGTCTTTGTAGTGATTTGGGAGAAATCACATACATTCTGTGTGCTTTTTTCCCCCATTATAGCTTGGGAATGTGTATTGTTAGCTTTCTCATTTGTAATAAAAAAGAAATGGAAGCCCTTGAATAACTATGTTAAATGTATTTGGCAAAAGTAAGAATTTATTAGAACACATTCGGTTACAAGATCCGAAGGAGTAACTGAATGCTGGAAAGATCAGCTAAGCCTAAGTAGAAAAGGAGAGGCTGATAGCTCTGCTTTTAACCTCCAGTAGCTGCAGGATTTGAACGAGAGGCAAGAGGAGGAACTGGACGCCAGTAGAGCTTAACTAAAGACATCTAAGAACAGAAGCAGCAAGATTTGGAAGCTTCATGGAGGCAGAGGAGATGGTGACTCTGCACTTAGATACTTGATGGGAGGCACACAGACTGCCTGCCTGATCTTGGGGTCATGCAGAAAATGTGAAACAGGCACCGGAGCACCTCAAGAGGGACGTGCAACTACAGGTGGGTGACCTCCTGACCTGTGAGCAGATGACCAGAGCCGAGCATGCCTTTGAGACTTCTGAACACGGAAGTGGGTAGCAAAGAGAAGTGAGCAGTATGAGTAGGACTGGAGTAGGACTTGAAAGGAGCTTCAGGTTTCGTTACAGTTCCACTCAGTGCTGCTCATGAAGCCTTCCGGTACTGTTATAACTGGGATGCAGAGTGAAGCCAGCGCCTATGTCTTCCTTGAAGAACGACTTTGTGTTGGAATCCCTCCCTAGGGGTGGCCTGGATACTTATAAAGCCTGTCTGAATGAGTGATAGACACAAACAGCCTTGCTGAGAGAAGGGGACATTTTCTGCTTCTGTCCTCTGGCATCTCTTTAACCAGCCAACACAAGAAAAAAAAATTTATAACATGCCCTGTAGCCTTCATCTGTTCCCTCAGTGACCCTCTGCCCAGCAAACTCTCATGTCAATGGCTCATATCAGGCCATAAATACCAACTACTTCTCATAGTAGAGAGGGTTTTGCTTTACATTAAGAGAAGCAAATGGCTAGTTGTTGCAACCTCTGCTCCTTATAGGCAGAATTTGAAGCCATCTGAGAAAGATAAGACCCAGCAATTGGTATTTGTTACAGTAAAATCGTCACTTCTTGCTACCGTTTTCCCCCAGTCTTATTTTGTGATTGTAACAAGACGCATGGTGTTGGAGAATTTATAAATTGCACATCTATCTCTTCTGCTTCTGGAGGCCATGCAGGTAAGGTGGATGTACCCGAAGATTCAGTGTCTATGATGATGCTTTGCTTTAAAGCTGGCCTCTGCTACATTCTCATATGGAAGAAAAGAAAAGGGGATCAAGCATTCCCTTGTTCCACTGTAAAATGTCATGAACCTGTTTCATAGTGTGTTCATCTCTTAAAATACCTGCCTGAATGGTGTGGGAGGTCCTTCTGTGTATGTGTTGCTTTTATTAGTTAATGAATAATAATGATAGGGCAGAGTAGAGCTAGGCAGGGAAAACTAAACTGAATGCTGGGAGAAAAAAAGGTGGATTCGCAAGAAGTCATGTAGCCACTAACAGGGACAGATGGCCAGAACCTTGCCAGTAAGACACAGCCACATGGTAATACACAGATTTATAGAAATGGTTTAACCAAAGATATAAGAGCAATATGCTAAAGTGATTGGCCAAGCAGTGATTTAAGTAATAGAGTTTTTTAGTGATTATTTCATGGTCTGAGTAGCCAAGAAATGAATGAGCAGCCTCCCCCAACACCTAATAATACTGAGTAATATAAGTGCATTTTAATTTATGAATTTTTGGGGACATTCAGTCTGTAGGTCTTTGGTCTCCTCTCCAAACTGTATCTTTTATAGACTATGGGTTGAGCCTATTATTAGCTCCCTAATAATATTAGCATCACTAATCTGAAAATTTTGATTCCAAAATAGTTCAGACTTTGAAAAAGAAATTAAGCCTTAAGCCCTAATTTGGTGCTATATATGAAGAATTTTATAACAAAGAATTTCATATAGGAAATACTTCAAATTATTCTATTAAATTCCTCAAGTTCTGCTACCATAGTATGTATACAACATAAATGAGTTTTTTATTAGATGGGGACAGGGGGTTATCTCATTGGATATGTGAAAATATCCTCCAGTCCAATAAAATCTGGAATCTGAAACACATTGGGCCCCAGGCAGTTTGAACAAGCTATGCTCAACATTTATAAGCCCTGTGAATGGTTAGGCCTTTTTTCCTTCATCTCTTTTACATTCTGCATTTCCTGTGGATTCTGCCTTTCCCTGGGCCCTGAGAACTGCCTTACTACATGCACTGTAGGCTTCACTTGTTGCTGTCTCAGCCCAGCTGAGACTCCAAAGGACCATACTCTCCCTGTCCTTGGGTATGATTCCTGATCATTCCCAGAACTCTTCTTTCTTCAAACATTAGTAGTGAGTCACAAAATGTCTAATACTGTTGATTGGCTTAATGAGAATTCCCACTCATTAGGTACGTGTTTCAGGGCTTGCTGTCAGTCCCCAGCCCCCAATGCTGCTTACAGAAATTCCTTTTTCTCCAAGTTCACTTCCGACTTTATTTCGCACAAAAATCCCTCCCCGAATTTTAATTCTAATTTTCTGAACACTTCCTTCCAATAAATAAGACCTTATTCGATCAAGGCCACCAAGAGCTTATCCCTTCAGCTTATGTAGTTGGGTCTCCCCCGGCAACACCTCACTCCTTACTTTTTGTCCTGTTTCTATGAATAAAATATTAGTCCATCTAACCATTATTCGCCTATTCCAAGAAACAAAGTCAAATCTAAATTTTTATTTATTTATTTATTAAAGATTTCTGCCTCCTCCCTGCCACCGCCTCCCATTTCCCTCCCCCTCCCCCGATCAAGTCCCCCTCCCTCTTCAGCCCAAAGAGCAATCAGGGTTCCCTGTCCTGTGGGAAGCCCAAGGACCACCCATCTCCATCCAGGTCTAGTAAAGTGAGCATCCAAACTGCCTAGGCTCCCACAAAGGCAGTACGTGCAGTAGGATCAAAACCCAGTGCCACTGTTCTCGAGTTCTCAGTAGTCCTCATTGTCTGCTGTGTTCAGCGAGTCCAGTTTTATCCCATGCTTTTTCATACCCAGGCCAGCTGGCCTTGGTGAGTTCCCAATAGAACATCCCCATTGTCTCAGTGTGTGGGTGCACCCC
>NC_022010.1:60043386-60057797 GCF_000317375.1 Microtus ochrogaster
AGTGTTCCAGTGTGGGTCTCTGTCTCTATCTCCATCCATCGCCAGATGAAGGTTCTATGGTGATATGCAAAATATTCATCAGTATGGCTATAGGATGGTTCTGGGCATAGATGGGGTTGGTGCATAGGTTTCCAGTGCAGTGGTGATTGAGCCTAGGGTCAAATAAAGGTTGCTTCATTCAAACATCAAGTCGTGGGCTGGAGAAGACAGAACAGCTGGATGAAAGTGGACTGTGACCTCTCCACAGGCCTTTCTCAGTGCATGGCTGCTGCGGGGAGCTAACTTCAAGCATGATAATTCATAGCCCTAAGGATAGGTGAGCCAAGAAACCAAGATGAAAGCTGCAGACATTCTTATGATTTGCAGTGCTGCAGTGTTACCCAGTGTGTGCCACGTAAAAGTCACAGAGTCAGGGGTGTACACAAGACTGGCCTACCAGACAGTAGAGTTCATCGGCCTAGTTAGCTACATATCTCATGACTTACTTACTCCTTCTACCTCTGCGATCTACATTTCCCTCTTTTTTTTTAAGTTTTCTGAAAGATTGGTGATTTTGTCTATTTTCCTAACTATTGTGTGTAAAGCCAACCTGGTTGCCTCCTGCAAAAGCTGGCATTTCTGGAGGCTTCTTGCACTAGCAGTGTGGTTCATCCCACAGCCCAAGCTCCAAGCATCTTTGCTTCCAGTTGTTACTGAAGAGGGCCCCTGCCTTCCAATCTGCTTTCCTATTACCTCGTGGCCTTGCCATTACTTTTCGTTTAGCATATTTCAGTGGTTTCTCAAATTACCTCCTTTGCTTCTCACATTTCTGCATCCCAGTTTACCCTCCATAACAAGCAGATTAATTCTTCTAATGAATATTTTATCGAATTATTTCTCTAAGAATGAACTCCAAACTTCTGCTTCCTGGGTTTGCTATGATCTGTGAGTACTTTCAGCCCTCCTTAGTAGTTTCTGATCTCATTACTTTGATTCATGGACCTCTATTTCAGTCATCCTAAATGCTTGCCATCCACCTGATATGCATTTCCACCAATATTACCTTCTATGGGAAACAATGCTATTTTCTCCAAGTCTTTATTTAACTTCTCCCATTAACTTTTTGCATGTTCCTGAATATCTGTGGCACTTTTAGATTCCCCAGGTTGCATTGTGTAGTCCTTTAACTTTGCCTAAATAGAAAGCATCTCTCAGGAAGAAAATGGATTTTATTCATGTTTACAGAGCTTTTTATACTCTTTGAACCCAATTACTAGCATTAACTTCTACACATGCCTCCTAGTGTTCGTAGGTTCAGTGACTTGTCTGAGGTCACATAATTAAACAGCAGAAAAGGACCTAACCTCCAAATTATGTTTACGTATGCATGTGACCACATTCTGTTGTTGCCTAAAATATTTTTGGTGGTACAAATTGATTTTTTTTCATTCTCTAAGGCATATATATTATGTTGAACTTTTGTGTGGATTGTTTATTTCATCTTTTTCCAATTATGATGCCAAGAATATTAATGCTCACTGGTACAGTGGAAACAAAAGCATTTTCAAAGGCATATTATACTAACAGAGAGAGACCCAGGGCAATTTAGAAGTGACAGGCAATCTCAAAATTATCTTGATTATTTTGAATTCCCATTGGCCCTGCATTTCTGGGACACAACATTTTTAGGCATAATTTTAAAGAGCAGTATTTAAATGAACGTGCATCAAGCCATTAAGCAACTCTTCTTTGATATCAGAAAATACTGGGTGGTTCTTTTTTCCTGATTAAATTTCAAATTATTTTGAAGATACACTGTCTTCTGTTTATGGAGGTAACCTTACTCTCTCCTGAATATCCTACTTAAGAACATGCATTATCGATTGAAAACGTTATGTGAGTAGTTTAGCATTGCCTGTGAATCCCCACTGTGGGAAGCCATGCTTAGAGCTAGTGCTGCTTTTACCTACCTACAGATTAACTACTCAAAGAAATGCCCAACCCAGAGGACCTCTCCAGATTGTGGGGAACCCTTAACCTCTTCATCTTGTCATTTCTTCACATCATTGACTTAGTAGTTTTACGAAGACCTGTGCCTTTTCACTCTTTGAAAGCATTCAGGGCTAAAAACTTCGCCCCCTTTCAAACCTGGGTATGGTTTTCCTGACTTGGTCATTGGAACATTTATTGTTGGAAGTATCATCAAGTTGGCTTATCTCATGGCAAAAGAAGTCAACTTAAAGATCAAGTTAATTAATTCTTTGCCTCCATTACCTCATATTAAAAAGGGTTGGGATCTAATATTTGGCTATTGTTTGCATCTGTACAATCTGCTTCTGTTCAAATGCTCAAATGCAATTTAGTTAGCTGTGTAAATCTGGATAAAATATTTAGTTTCTCTGATGTTCAGTGTTCTCACTCATAAAACAGAGCCAATCTGAACTCTTAGGTGCTGTTATGAGAAAAAAATGAGGGTGCCAATTGTTACTTTTTGAAGTGAGAGAAAATATATTCAACACTCAAAATGTAATTAGGAACTACAACCCACCTTGAAATGTTTCATTTATCACTACCATGGCATTTTTCTAGATGCTGGTGGAACATGTGGGCAGTTGAGCGTGCCTGGCCATTAACATTAGTACTCTAACCTCTGTGAAGCTGATGGATGGGAGGCAGGTCATTGACTCTGCCAGGTCTGAGTTCCCAACCAACAATGCCTGTGTGTACTGCAGAGCATTTGTGAGTTGGAACTACATTACATTCCTCAACAGCTTCCAAATGAGCATGCACCTGATTTGACTATTCTGACCCCATTAAGAAAACAACTTTTGGGACTGCAGTTTCAGACAAAAGTTTGAATATGACTTCAGTAAATATCAGTGGGTATTGTGGCCAACCTCCTGTTAAAGCTGCAATGATTTGAATGTCTTAAGCATTTATTAAGTTTCTATGATATGTCAAGCATTGCAATAGAGATATAAGAAGGTACAAATTAGTAGCCTCTCATAAGGCATTTAGAACACTGTCTAGTCTATGTTTAAAGATGACAATCCTCAGCATTGCATAGGAACCAGCTAGACCTGGCCAATGTTTTTGCCAAGTCAAATGTTTCTCTAATGTGGCTGGAAAAATCGCTCAGACATAAGACACTTTTTTTCTTTTGCAAACATGAGGATTGAGTTTAATTCCCTAGCATCCACATAAAAAGCTAGCATGCATGCTACAGTTGGTGCTACACACATGCACACATGATCAATACTGATCGGATTCAATGGAATGCTAAAAGAAAAAGAAGAGATGAAGGCTGGAGGGAGGCTATGTTCAGGAAATATGGGGGGAGATGAAAGACAGAGGTGGGGTTGGGTATGGTGAATATATACTATATATGTATAAAATTCTCAAAGAACAAATGAAATTTATCACTTTTTTTTAAATTTATTTATTTATTGAGGATTTCTGCCTCCTCCCCACCACCGCCTCCCATTTCCCTCCCCCTCCCCCAATCAAGTCCCTCTCCCTCATCAGCTTGAAGAGCCATCAGGGTTCCCTGACCTGTGGGAAGTCCAAGGACCGCCCACCTCCATCCAGGTTTAGTAAGTTGAGCATCCAAACTGCCCAGGCCCCCCCAAAGCCAGCACGTGCAGTAGGATCAAAAACCCATTGCCATTGTTCTTGAGTTCTCAGTAGTCCTCATTGTCCGCTATGTTCAGCAAGTCCGGTTTTATCCCATGCTTTTTCAGACTCAGGCCAGCTGGCCTTGGTGAATTCCCGAAAGAACATCCCCCTTGTCTCAGGGTGTGGGTGTGCCCCTTGCGGTCCTGAGTTCCTTGCTCATGCTCCCCCTCCTTCTGCTCCTGATTTGGACCTTGAGATTTCTGTCCGGTGCTCCAATTTGGGTCTCTGTCTCTGTCTCCTTTCATCGCCTGATGAAGGTTAATATTCAGGGGGATGTTTATATGTTTGTCTTTGGATTCACCTTCTTATTTAGCTTCTCTAGGATTGCGAATTATAAGCTCACTGTCCTTTATTTATGGCTAGAAACCAAATATGAGTGAGTACATCCCATGTTCCTCTTTTTAGGTCCGGCTTACCTCACTCAGGATAGTGTTTTCTATTTCCATCCATTTGTACGCAAAATTGTCACTTTTAAGAGAGCTAACATGGCTATGTATGCCTGTAACATCAGTATTAAAAGGATGGCGATATGAGGAGAGCTAGCTGTCCAGCTAGTGTTGCTAAAGTGATGAGACCCTGTCTCAAGGCAACAAGACATAGAATTATAACGCAAGACACTTGATGTCCTGTTGGGGCATCTAAGTGGTTGTGCATGGGCAAATGTCCCCACTCTACTCTGATACGTGAAACACACACACACCTATACAGAGTGATAACCTTTGACATCAGTTTTTAAATGTTTCTGGCCTTTGACCACTGCAATTTCTTAGTAGTTATTAATGCCATTAGGCTCATAAGACCATTAGGCCTATCATAGCTTCACATTGTTTTTAGTTTTTCAAAGTTTTCAAAATGTTGCCAATGTGGTCCCTCCTTTCTTTCTTTCTTAGCTCTCTTTCTGTAACCTGTAAGAGTCAACACAAAAGAGGGTTATATAATAGGCACCAAATGAATGTTCCCTACTGGTATTATTATTGCTATTGGTATATGATTATCAACGTTGGGGCAAATGGAAGGCATTAAAAAATCTATATAATTATTGAAGATGGAAGTTGACCAGTTATTTGACTATTTCTTTTGACCATATGAAAATGTAAATGAAAAGTAATTAATGCAAGTGGATATTTTCATACTACATTATCTGTAATATATCATATCATAATGAAACCCCCTATTTTGTATGATTAATATTCATATATAAATTCATAGATAATCCAGGTTATAGTAAGTTCATATGTAAATAGGATCTTTTGTTATGGATAGCATTTCTTAGTCTAATCCAAGGACTTTATATTTAGATATCTTCAGCAGTGTCTAGAGTATGACAAGGATTTTTTTTTTCATTTCAGTGGTTATCTAAATCAAGTATAAGGTCAAAGGTCAATGACATTCTTTACTTCAGGCTTGAAAAGCCACTCGAGAGAAGCTGAACTTTGAACTGAAGTGTCAGTCTAACAGGGTTTATATCGAGCCTGCAGCTTGCTTCATCGGAAGGATAAAGTTGCTTTGACTGCTCTCATTTTTGTTGTTAGGATGTTACAGTTCAGAGCCATTGACTCTTAGCTGCTTAACCACCTCACGATTGTTAATATTTATTATCAACTTGATTTAGGACTACATAGGAGACAAACCTCTAAATATTCCTGTGGAGTATGATTGGGTCATCTCGTTTTTCTCAATATGCCTTCTTAAAATAGTGTTTATTCTCCTTACACAATAAAAAAAACAGGGCATAGTAAATGCGTTGATTTCCTTCTGGAAGAATGGAAATACTATGATGACAAGAGTCCTTGTTTTATCACTAATTTGTGATATTAATCTATAACCTGCCTCACCTTGATTGGTGCACCATATGCATTTGGTGAATTAGAAGAAATACAATGTCTTATATTTTATTCTCATATATCACCCATTATTAATTATTTCCCCATTTTGTAATTTTTTATATTTTATTTTCAGCTTATCAACAGCTCCTTTTGTCTTGAGTATTGAGTCACTGACAATGGCTAATCCCCACCTCTGAACTAAATGGATTGTTGTTTACTTCAGCTTTCCCTCTGGCTCAACTTATTTGCTTATAACATAGAACATGTGGCGTGATGTGTATGAATAATTAGAATTATATTTAGCAACAGAGTTTCAGAGATATATTCCTGACTCAGTAACAAAATGCAATAAGTTATTGGTCATCAATACACATAGTTTTAAACACAAAATGATCATTGAGTTTTTTTTAACATTTCTAAATATTGGGTTAAGTTAGAGTCAGAATGAACTACCAACATTAAAACTTGAAAATATGGAATAGGAAGCTATTTGGGCACTAGCAGGGGCATCATGGACCTTCTCATACTGTTAAGTTGGGTTGTGATACTGTATTATTTGAAAATCCTCAGTTTGGTTTCCTGTGCCATTGAGAATGTGACCAGTATTTAGGTGCCACAGTCCAGATGCTAATAATCAGAGAATAACTGTACATCTCTCCTGAAATAAGTTCTGCATGAAATGTTTGAACAGGCACAGCAATTTCCCCTAGTTATTGCCATTAATTTTCTACTCACTTTTTTGATAAGGAAATTGGTGGGTGAGTAAGTGGAATGAAGTAGTGTGAACTACTAATTCTGCTTGGCATGCAGGACCATTTTCTTCACCCTTTCCACTCTAGCATTCGAGGGGGTTGTGTATCCAAAATAAATTTTTCTCTTATTAAAAATGGCTTTTTCCTACAATATATTCTGATTATTGTTTCCCCTCTACCTATGCCTCCCAATTCCTTCCCATATTCCCTCTCATCTGGATCCACACACTTTCTGTCTTTCATTAGAAAACGAACGAGCATCTAAGGAATAATAAGATAAAGCAAAACATGAAAACAAGAAAAAACAAACAGAAGAAAAAGAGTCAAAGAAAAAGCACAAATTACTTATAGACACAGAGACATACATGCTCACAATACAGTAATCCCATAAAAACACAAAATTGGAAGCCATAGTTTAGACACAAAGAACCCATAAGGTTAAAAAACTTGATCGTGCACAACAGTATGAATAAAAAGACCTCCAAAGATGTCATTGAGTTCATTTCATGTTGACCGTCTACCTCTGGGCGTGGGACCTATCCTGAAAAGTGGTTTGTTTCCCCAGTGAGACTTCCTTGGAGAAAACTAATTTTTCATTTACAAGTGGATGAAGAGCGGTTTGTTTCCCCAGTGAGACTTCCATGGAGAAAACTAATTTTTCATTTACAAGTGGATATCATTGATAGCTTCTGGGCTAGATGAGTACATGAGACAACTGCTTTCAATTTTAGGACCACAACTGTTGTAGACCCGTGGAGGCCATGCTCATGCTGCCACAGTCTCTGCCAAATTATCTATGCATCAGTTGTGCCGTGTTTAGAGGGCCTTGTTTCCTTGGTATTCTCCACTACCCCTGACTTCTAAACTCTTTCTACTTCCTCTTCCAGAGTTTCCTGAGCCCTGGAGGAGAGATTTGATGGAGACATCTCACTTAGGGCTGAGTGTTCCCAGGTCTCTCTCACTCTCTGCATATATTCTGGCTATAGGTCTCAGTATTTGCTTCCGTCTGCTGCAGGAGAAAAATTCCCTGATGATGGCTGAGCAAGACACTGATCTATGAGTATAAGCATAGTACGATGATCAGCCTTCTTGTAAATTCCCAAGTTGTTTTTCTGTGCCACTGAGAATCTGGTCAGTGTGTAAGTGCCACATTTCAGAAATGACCAGTGTTTGGGGCTACTAACAGTTACGAGATGTTAACTATATGAGAAGGTCCCTGTGTCCTTGCTAGTGTCAAAATAGCTTTCTCTCCAGATTTCCAAGTTTTTATGGTTGATAACTCATTGTGACTCTAGCTTGTTCCTAGAGTTACCATATAGAAGAGATGACCATTGACAGAATGATGATAGATGGTCCAGTGATCATTCCTATAATTACCTAAGCCTCCCCTCCACTCATTGAGTCCAGCACAATATTTTATCCTGTTGCTACTACACATGTTTCTTTCTTATGCCCTGTCCTGTGTTTTGTATCTGGCTTTAGTGGCAAACCATGCCACACACATTCCAATATACCACCACAGATGTTTCTGTGATACAAACATAATGTTCTGTATTTTAAATATGATTTTTCACTTAGAGATCCTTAAAATTTAGCTCTCTAAATTATAAGCCATGCTCAGAACCCATAGGAGTCTTGAAGTTAAGCCATGTCGTGGTAATATAGATGTTTCTCGTTTCTCTGGGCTCTCTCTTTGTTTATGGACAGCACAAAGACCGGGATAACACCCATCACTGGGAGATCGTTACACAGTGAGCCACCAGTGCTCCATGTGCTAGAAATCACTGCGCTCACTTGTTAGTACTCAGCACCAGAAGCTTTTTCACTTAGGTGTCCTCCGTGAAGCAGTAAAAGTTAAATCTACTTCACCTACACCCTGTGCATGTTTCTTATTGATGCTCTGGATGTCAGCAGGAGTATGCCTACACACTTCTAGTTCCTGGTAACACACGATGTGTGATTAAGTCTGAGCTAAATGAATGGCTTTACTCAGGGAGTATCACTTTTTTAAATTGAAAGAGCAATTGACAAACTGCCCTTATGCAGATCTATGTTTGGTGGATATTTCCTCCCAAATGAACAAAGTAATCCTGTCACTTCAAAGTGCAATTATAAAATCAGAATATAGGTAAAAAAAATATTATAAAAAATGTATCTACTGAAGCACAATTAAATGAAAACTCGGGGTCAGAAATTGGGGGTCAACCTAAAGATCCGAAAAGCAAAACAGCCAGTCACTAGCTGCTCTTACCTCGACCTCAGTCTGAAATGGCAATCTTACCTCCCAGAATCTTAGAATGAGACTGTCTCTGAGAGCTGTCTCCCCCATCTTAAACTCCTTTCTAGGGCTTGGATTAAAGGTATGCACCACTGGGATTAAAGGCATGCACCACCCGATTTCTCTGGCAACTAGTGTGACTACTGGGATTAAAGGTCTGCGTTACCATAACCTGGTCTGTAAATTTGACCAGCGGGACTGTTTTACTCTCAGATCTTCAGGCAGTCTTTATTTATTAAAATACAACTGAAATGCCAGCACAATCTACCATCAGTAGACAGCTCCAGTTCTTATAGATTGTTTTGATGAGATCAGTGGTAATAGCATATATGATTTTAGATAGTGTGTGTGATATTGTGGTTGATAATAAGATCCAGTGACCACTTCTCATCTAGAAGGGATACACTTCAGAACCTTTAGCAGATGTCTGAAAACTTGAATGGTGCCCACTTCCCACATGTGCTATCTTTCTTTTGACATAGTGACTGAAGAGCCAATAACGCTAGCACCCCAACTGTGTTGGACAAAAGGATGATTCATGTCTTGTGTGGGACAGCATGGGACAGAGAGATTGCCTCGCAGTATTCAGAATGGTAAAATGTTTAAAATGTATGAGTTGTTTATTTATAGAATTTCCATTTTGTGTTTTCTAACAATAATTGACTTTGGGTGATAGAAGTCACAGAAAAGGAAATTAAGAATAAGAGAGGAAACAGGTACTTATTATGTGATATGTATGTGATGTGTATGTGTGTTTGTATGTGTTGCATGTGTATGAGTTCTGTTTTATGTGTATTATGCATATTTATATGTTATATGTGTGAATGAGTTGTATGTTTCATATGTTCTATATGTGTGTCGTGTGTGAACACACATGAATAAACGTGCATACATTTGATCTTTAATTCTTGATACCTATCTCTTAAATCCCTAGCAACCTCTGGAGTGGTTAAGATTGTCTTTTCTATCCTAATGGTTCAATAGTTGACACTATATAGCTTCAGAAGAGAAGCTGATCACTAGAATGCACAAAGCATACTTGGAGGATGAGGCCCTACTGCCCGCCTCCTGGAGATGAGGATGAAAGTTGAGCATTTCATGAGTAGGCAATGCCATTCATACCAACAAAATGAGGTTTCTATAATTCTCCAGAGGACTCATTCCAGAAATTTCCTA
The DNA here is from genome assembly GCF_000317375.1 of Microtus ochrogaster. NCBI lineage: Eukaryota > Metazoa > Chordata > Mammalia > Rodentia > Cricetidae > Microtus > Microtus ochrogaster. Next base: position 60,053,073 of record NC_022010.1, read on the forward strand.
GGTGCTAGACACATTGATAAAGGGTGTTGCTTTTGCAGAAGGCATGACCATCTGTCCCTTGTCCTATTCATGTCTTCCATGTGGCCATTCATCTGTATCCTCAGAAATGTCCGCTATAATAAGCCAATACTTATAAGTAGTATGTTTATCTTAGCTCCACAAGCTGATCAAGCAAATGAATAAACCTGGAGAGCAGATTGTGGAGAACCTGGGTTAATGCCTGCCCATCAGTCAAATACATAGGTGGCAACATGGACAAGTATCACAGGAAGTAGGAGCAGTCTCGCAGGCCAGAGTCACCAATTGTTGGACTCTGATACATCCAGGTGTGTAATATCAGAACTGAGTTAAACTGGAAGTTCTCAGCTCACCACAGCAGCTGAATCACTTGGTGTCTGCAGAAATCTTACATACACACACGCACACACACACACACACACACATCTCTGGTGTCAGCAATATTGTGTAAATGAAATAGACAGAACAACAGTATATTTTTCCTTTTTTATATTGTATGATGAAATGTGTCAACATTTAGAAAATTTCCATAATTCTGTGAACATATATTTTTCAAATCTTCTCTTCATGATGTTATATATATATAACAAGTGATCTTCTTAGTGTTTCAGCAGAGTGTATTGAACAACAGGAGAGCACTTATCTAACATGTAGAAGGCCTTGGGTTTGATTCTCAGTAACTAAGATACATACACACACACACACTCACACAAATTTAAGATAGGTTAATAATTGTAATGGAACAGAATAAATATATTCTTTCACATGGCTTGATTTGTTGAAACTGGGTCACGGTTATTTGAAAAGATAATGAAAATAAACTTTTGTTTTCCAGCTACATGCCCATGAGAGGCTGAATTTTCTTTGTTATGTTGCAGTTCAGACATATTTTTACTTTAAATGAGTTAATAAATATTTCTTTTTGTTACTTAAAATGAGAAATGGTTGTTGTGAAATTCTTTTGTTTTGATTTTAACAGTCATGTCTGTATCCAAGATGTAGTTGTTTAAACCCACTCGACTTTCTAAGTACCGGCTCCCAAGATGTGCAACACCCTGCACGCCCACCACAATACAAACACCACTTTCAAAAGGTGGGAAACTTGTGCGAAATATAGACTTATTCTTAAATGCTCTCCTTGAAAACACTCTTCCAGAAGCTACTTAAATTTTAAAGGTTATTTTAGCCCTTCAATATCATTTATAGGCCAAGGGACCTTTCGTTTTCATTGTACAACATAATAGCCAAAAGAAGGTCAATGTATCGATTTTATTTTAAAAATCAAGTATTTTGTAATTTGGTATATTATGCAATGGGAATTCTTAAAACTTAGAGCATGGCACTTCAATAGTTAAAATTAATCTTTTGGAAGTCCCACCCCCCCCCACACACACACTAAATTTATCTCCAATATTTTATTTTAGTGGCTTTTACAGCATGTTTTATTTTCCCAAAATAACTTCATATATTTTACTTTAAAATGCAAGGGCATACATTTTAAGCTAAAAAGCAGCAGCAGCATTTTTACACTTAGTGATTTCAATGTAATCCAGTATAGACGCATAGTTTCAATTAATTTGCTGACACCAACTTTTAAAAAACTTAGTTATATTCAGAACAAAGGAGACACATTTGTGTGGTCCAGATTTAAAAGGCAATTAATTGCCTTGAACACAGGGTCTTGGAGCAAATTGAGAGATGGACTTTCTGCTCTCTATGTTTGATTTGGGTACTTATCTACTCATACTTTATTTAATAACGACATAAGGAAATGTTTGTCCCAACTATTTGTTTCATTAAAAATGCATTCAGAAGAAAATACATCCTAATTTTAATATGGGCTTATTTTTGTAACTGTTTGTATATCTCAGTTAAAAGCTGCATCAAGCAAGGCTTTGAAACTACCAGGGGAAATTGTTTTAAAAAAAATTCTACTGAGAAGCATTATAAATACTTTTCATAGTTCAACCCATTTGAGATGATACCCTGACGTCATTCTTTGTCAGTAAGCAATTGTTGTTGCATTGCAGGAACACAGATGCTGTCTTTGAAGGTCTCCTCTGCTTCTTTCCTTTCTGTATTCTACTGATATTATCTCACATATTGTCAGCCAAGAATGCACAGTAGACAGTGCTGATTGCAGAGAACCATACCAATGAAAATATCCATATATCCACATCACAAAAAACACTCTGTCTTCTGCTTTGTTTTATTTCAAGACTCTTGAGGAATTAAGGCTAAAGGTCTTGGTTGTCTGCAAGTCCAAAACTGCCTTCAGAGAGCAGGGAGTATAATGGAATAAAAAGGGAAAATAGGGGCTGTAGATGTGAGCCAGTGGTTAAGAGAAATGACTGCTCCTTTAGAGGACCAAGGTTCAAGACCTAGGCCCCACATGACAGCCACTAAACACTTGTATTTCCAGTCTCAGGGAACCTGATGCTTTCTTCTCGCCTCTGTGGCCATTGCATACATGCAGTACACTGATATACGTGTATGCATAAAAATAATCAATTTTAAAATTATTTTAAAAAGAGGAAATGTAGTCATAACTTTCTGGAAGGAATGGGAACCATTAACCTAAAACACAGCAGCATAAGTGTAAGCAGCATCTCATGACTTCCTACCTGAAGAGGGAGCTCACCCACATGTCTCTGGACATAAAATACTCAAACTTCCTTCAGTCTTATCAATGACCTCACAAATGCAGAAACTATATTGGTGGATAGAACTTTCCCTATTTTATCTCTATTGTCCAAGTTATTCATGCAACAAATAAACACACAAATACACTTAGCCAAAACAAAAACATTGCCCTCGAGCCAAGGACCTCTAGATCGCCTCTGAAAACATTTGACTCGGCATTCAAGAAATACCACTGTCCTTTACTATTAACAACTAAGTGTAACTTTTACTCGTTTATACCTAGGTTTCAAATCCTATGTATGATTGCCCTGACACAATGCAAACAGAGAAGTAGTCTTGTTTATTATGAGCTGAAAGTCATTATAATGAACTTGAATTGGGGGGGGAGACAAAATTTTAAATAGACTGCCAGAAAAATTTATACTCGGGGAGGTCAATGAAACCTTTTACACCTATATAATCCTTTATAAATTAGTAAGTCTTTGAAATTTTTAAAGATGTTTTTCTACATGTATGTCACTTTACTTGACCATGATCCCAAACCCATTGTCCTTATTTGCTCTCTGCTCTCTTGGTAGTCCTCATCTCCCCAAAGAGTCCCTCTTGTACTTTTTCATGTCATGTGTTGCTGGATGGATTAAAAGCTACATGCATTTACACATGTAGACATTATATGTGCATGTGTGCGTGATGGTTGATTTTAATGTCAACTTCCCACAGATAGAATGACCTCAGAAATTGTACTGATTGCCTTAGTTGATGTGGGAAGACCCACCCCAAATGTGAATAGCATCTTCTGATAGCAGACCAGATTAAAAAGGGGGGGCATACAGAAGAAGAATATTCTCCTGCATTTTTCCCTTCCCTCTTGCTGCCAAGTTGATTTACCTGCTCCTGCTGCTGATTTCTTCACTGATATCAGAGCCCATGTTTCAAGCTTCCCTCCTTGACTGAGGACTGGCAGGACTCTCAGAACCTTCCAGGTTTTCAATATCACGTTGGTGTTTCAGAGGCACCCAGCCTAGTGAATAGAGACGCTACAGGGTTGTCATACAGGACTGTCAGTCTCGCCAGTGTGAGACAGCCACTGTGGGACTACTGCAAAGGCTGAGCCACCCAGACTCAAGGACTGAGCAGCTCCTAGGTACTCCAGCTCTCAGGTGTGAGATAATGTGCTCTATGTCAGTATAAGTTGATATAAATTGATGTGTTTGTGTGTCCTATCAGTTTGTGTGTCCTCAGAGAACAAACACTGCACATATGAAAGAAAATACGTTATATTTGTCTTTCTTACTCCTCTAGTATGGCCTGTTAGGAATAATAAAGAAACAGAGCTAATGAAACCATACTTACCTATGAAGAGCCACCAGGTGTGGTGGCGCATGACTTTAATCACAGAAGCAAGCAGATCTCTGTGAGCTTGCAAGCCGAGTCTACCAAGTGAGTTTCAGGACAGCCAGTGCTATACCAAGAGAACTTATCTCAAAAAATCAGAACAAGTTAGCTGTTGTTGTTTATGGAATTGTTACTGTACATTTAAAGAAAACACCTATGATTATTCTGAACACCCAGCAACATCAGTGTGACTGAGACTGACCTAGCCATTTCCGTTCTTTCTGTCTTGAGCATCTCATTCCCTCCTCTCTTCAAGGCCTCCCTCCTCTTCCCTCTTCCCCTTTCCTCCTCTTTTAGCATCCACATTGTTATTTTCATCATTCCAAATAGCTCCTTTCATTTTGAAAGGTCCAGTTCCTTTTCTGCTCCCCCTAGTTCTGAGCCTGTTTTATTCTTAGCTCAGCCTCCTCTTAGTTCTACTTGTCCTCTTTTATGGGCTTCCTGTGAACCAGATCTTCTTCATCTTTAAGTCATCCTCATCATCATCTTTCTGTTCAGAGCCTGCTGTTCCACTGTCCTCGTCTAATCGGTTTCAGTGTGTGATGCATTACAACAGTGCATAACTTTTGCGGTTGGGGAGCTGAAGAGATGGCTCAGCTGTTGAGACTATGTACTGCTCTTCTTTTTTTATTTTTTTTAATTTTTATTTTTTGGTTTATTTTTTTTTAG
>NC_022010.1:60061387-60077624 GCF_000317375.1 Microtus ochrogaster
AGCTGATAAACACCTTTAGTAGTGTGGCAGGATACAAGATCAATTCCAAAAAATCAGTTGCCCTCCTGTACTGCTCTTTCTGAGTCCAGAGTCCAATTCCCAGTACATACTTGTTGGATGTCTTACAAGCACCTGTAACTCTGGTTCCAGCAGACCTGATTTCATCTTCTGGCTTCTGTGGTAACTTCACTCATATGCCAAACCCACACTCAGATGCACACAGCACATACAACTAAAAATAAAAATAAAATCATTTTTTAATTTAAGATTAATAGATTTTTCTACCTTAATTAGACCTTACTTTTTTTCTCTCTGTCATAGATATGGTTTGGACATGGCTCTGACACTATTTCTAAGCTTCCAGAAACTGTCTCTAAGGTCCAAACTTTGAAGGTTCTTATGGGTGGGAACTGGATCAGAGAAGGTCATTAGCCACACTCAGAAAGTCTGATTGTTTAGAGATGTCATCCTCACTTTCAATATCTCCATTTATCTGTGAGGATGTGTTAATTCTAAATCAGGTTGTGAAAAGATAACGTCTTGATTGAGCACTCTGTGTCTGAAAATTCATCCAAGTATGTCCTCTACAGACTATGTGCTCTTACAGAATGAATAATCATTTTATTTTCTACATATAAAGAAGTCATTTGGAATTAATTCTTGAAAACTTGCTGGAATACTGTGGTTTTTAGCAATTTTCTTTCACATTTTAATAACTGTTTAATAAATTTTCGTTATCAAGGGGAATATATATATATATATATATTATGGCATTTATTTGACAATCTATTTTATTTGAATTGTGCATATATGTGTGGTGTGTGGATGTGTTTGTGTGAGTATGTGAAAGTGTACATGCATGTGTCTGTGTGTATTTGTGTGCATACATATAGGCTAACATTGGATGTCTTTCTCAATTACTCCATGGGTAGTTTGAATGCAATTGGCCCCCATAATCTCACAGGGAGTGGCATTATTAGGAGGAGTGGATTTGTTGGAGAGGGTGTGGCCTTGTTGGAGGAAGTGTGTCACTATAGTAGCAGACTTTGAGGTTTTTTATGCTTAGGATACCACCCAGTGTGTCAGTTACCTACAAGATGAAGGACTCTCAACTGTTCCCATCCCATGTTTGCCTACATGTTGCCATGCTCCCTGCCATGATGATAATGGAGTGAAACTCTGAAACTGTAAGCAAGACACACCAATTAAATGCTTTCTTTATAAGGGTTGCTGTGGTCATAGTTTCTTTTCACAGCAATAAAAACCCTAAGACACTCTCCCACCCTATCTTTTTTGATACATGGTCTTTCAATGAACCTTGAGCTAAGTGATTACTCTAGGCTGGCTACCCAGTGAACTCCAGATATCTGCCTGTCTCTACGTTCATAGCATTGTAATTATAGCCACATAGTGCCATGCCTGGCTTCTATGAGGTATTGGGTGTTAAGAAATAATAGTTTAAGATGTTGGACATTTTTGATACTGTGGAATATTTTTTTAATGATGCAACAACATGTTGCATTCTTTTATGTTGAATTTGTTTATCTCTGTGAACCTGTGTCACTTTGCCTGTTTAAAACACCTGATTAGTCTAATAAAGAGTTGAATGGCCAATAACAAGGCAGGAGAAAGGATAGGCAGGACAGGCAGAGAGAATAACTAAGAGAAATCTGGGAGGGAAGATAAACAGCAAGAAAGGAGAAGGAAAGGAGGACATAGGGGCCAACCACCCAGCAACACATTCAGTCAGTGAGTAAGAAGGAAAGATAAGGTATACAGAAATAGAGAAAGGTAAAGGCCCAGTGGAAAAGATAGACAGGATAATTTAAGTTAAGAAAAACTGGTTAAAACAAGCCAAGCTAAGGCCAGGCATTCATAAGAAAAAATTCTCCATGTGTTTATTTATTTGAACGGTGCATGGTGGACCTACAAAAGAACAAAGAGTAAAATAATAAACCAATCAACTACAACTGGGTATCTGAAATCAGGTCCTTGCGTTTGTCTACAAATACTTTACTGACTGGGCTATTTCTGTAGTCCTAAATGTATTTTTAATTGGTCCATAAAAACAAAAGTATACGTATTTATGGGGCATCTATGGTATTTTGACACATATATCCATTGTGTAGTGTTCAAACCAACCTAAACATTTATTTCCTCAACAATTTATTTCTTTAGGGAGAAAATATTTGAAATCCACTCTTCACACCATATGGAATGTACAGTTCATTAGCTGTAATCAGTAGCTACCCTAGTGTGCAATAGCACACTGGAACTTCTTATTGCTAAATATAACTTAGACACTCTAATTAAACTGTCCCAATCCCGCTCCTGCTTCACAGCCTCTAAGTGCCATCATTCTACTCTTGAACTCTATGAAATAAGCACTTTATATTCTATGTAAAAATAAGACTGTGTGGTACTTGTCTCTCTGTGCCTGGCTTGTTTCACTTGGTCATCAGCTCAATTCAGATTTCTGCAGTGAGAGAATTTTATAGTTTTCCATAATTAGGCAGTATTTCAAGGCATATAGCTATCACATTCCTGCTATAGGTAGTCCTATGAATGGTATCATTAGGCACTGTATTTTCCCCATTTCGTGGCTATTGCAAAAGTGCTATGATAAACACATATATGCAAAGATGTCTGCAATACAATGATTCTATTTCCTTTGTCTGTAGCACTTGGCGGTTCTATTCATTTTTTGACTAACCACTGTACTGTTTTCCACAATGGTTGAGTTAATTTAGATATCCACCAACAGTGTGAGGGGTTCCTCTTTCTACATATCTTCATCGCCATTGCTTATCTACAGAGGGTCTAATGTTGATGTTCTTACCATTGTTAGACATTCTCAGTGTTGGGTGACATAACATTGCACATCCCTGATTAGTGATGTTGTGCATTTTCATAAAATTTTTTTTTTCCCACAAAGCCAGTTCATGTATTAGGATTGAAACCTAGTGCCATTGTCCTTGGCTTCTCATCAGCCTTCATTGTCTGCCATGTTCAGAGAGTCCGGTTTCATCCCATGCTTATTCAGTCCCAGTCCCGCTGGCCTTGGTGAGCTCCCAATAGATCAGTTCCACTGTCACAGTGGGTGGGTGCACCATAAAATTCTTTTTTATATCTTCTTTTCAGAAATGTCCATGTTGGTTCATTTTAATAGAGATATTTTATTATTTTGCTATTGTATTTCTAATTTTATTAGTGTTTATTAGAGTCTTAGTAGACACATAATTTTAAAGAATTTTCTCTCACTCTGTAGTTCCACACTCTAATGGTTTCCTTTACTCTTCAGAAACCTTTTAATTATATAAAACTGTCTATATTTGTTTGCTTTTATTTCTTGTACTTTTAGAGTATTGTCTAAAATATATTCTTTCTTATTCCAATATCCTAAAATATTTTCCCTTGATTTCTTATAGTAATTTCAGACCATCAAGTGCACATTTAATTGTTTAATCTACATTGAGTTAAATGTTGTAATCGGTGAGAAACAGGAATTCTTTTTCAATAGTCTTCGGTTGGCTATCCAATTTTCCCAACCCTGCTTATTTTAAGAAAAACCTTCTCCACTGATGCAGTAATGGTGGGAGGTTTAAACACCGTGCTCTCAACAGATCTATTACCCAAATTAAAGAAAAGGTGAAAACCTTCAGAGTGAAGCTGCCAAATGAGTTTAACGGACATCTACAGAGTGTTCCATCAATTGTAATACAACAACAGTTGTAATACAAATATTATTCTCAGAAGCTTAACTAACTTTTTCAAAATGGGTCACATTTTAGACCATAAAACAACTCCTAATAAATATAAAAACAGTAAGTTCTTACATAATAGCAAGGAATGGAATGAAACTAGAAATCAATAACATGAGAAACTATGCAAACATACTAAGACATGGAAGAATTTAATTTTGAATGACCCAGTGAGCTATTAAAGAAATGTGGAAGAACAATTAAAAGCTCCATAGAATCAAGAGAAAATGAAAATAACACTTAGTAATATTTATGGGGTACAAATAAAGTAATTCTAAAGTGAAAGTTTATAGCTATAATTTTTTATAATAATAATTGGTCTGGTAAGATGGCTGACTAGGTAATGATGCTTCCTGTCTGACACTGCAAGCGTCGTAACTGAGTTTGGTTCCTAGAATCCATGTAAAGGTGGAAGAGAACACTTTCTCCACAAAGCTGAACTCTCACCTCCACGTGTGCACTGTGACACAAATGCCATGTCCATTATAATAAATAAAATAAAATCGTTTAAGAAATCATAGAGATCACAAATAGTGCTAATGCTACACCGCAAGTCTTTGAAATATTAAGAACTGATCAAGCCCAAAATTAGTAGAAGGATATAAATAATAAAACTCAGGGCTCAAATTAATGAAATGGAAACCAAAATAACAATATTAAGGATCAATAAAACAAAAAGCTGATTCTTTGAAAAGAAATACAAGATAGACAAAACTAACAAAACAAAACATTCCTCTGAATTCATAATTTTAGAAATGAAAACATGGATATTACAAACTGTATCACTGAAAACCAAATGATCTTTAAGGAATACTTTGAAAAATTATATACTCCAATCGCCTGGAAAATCTAGAAGACATGGACAAATTTTTAGAGACACATGAATGGATCAAAAAGGATATAAACAGACATATAGTAACATGTAATGAGAAGCAATAAGTCTCCCAGCAAAGAAATCTCAGGACCAGATGAATGCTCTCCTGAATTATATTAGGTGTCAGAAAAGCACACCAGTGTTCCTTGTTGGAAAAGCATGCAACTACTTGATAAAATTGAAAGGAGACTAATGATTCCAAGTGCATTTTATGAAGCTTCATTTCCCATGATTTTTTAAAAAATGAACAAGGACACAACAACAACAAAAGAAAACTCTATTCCAATTTTCCAAGTGAATATAAATATAAAAAAAACTTCTCAAGAGATCCTTGCAAAATGAATTTAACACCAAACTGAAAAACTCACACTGTGAAAAAGTTTGTTGCATATCAAGAATGAGTGGGTATTTTAGCATTTGAAAACAAATAAACGTAATATAGTAGTCATCTAAAATGAATAGCAAAAGTTACAGAATTAGTTTAATAAGTGCCAAAAAGACTTTGAGAATGCTCAACTTCTGTTTATGATATAAAAAAAAAACTGAAGAATCTGGGAATAGAAGAATGTTACCTCAATAAAAGTTATAAATGACAAACTAAATAAAACCAAAAATATTTATTTTAAAATTAGGAACAAGACATTGCTATGTACATGTCTGCATTCACCACCTGTGTTCAATATAGAGTTTGGGGCCTTAGCCACAGCAACACTCAAAACAAAGCCATGTGAGTATCAATTTTCCAATTGATAAGAAAAGTCAAAATATCTCTATTGGAAATAATATAACACTATATTTTTTAAGTTTACAGACTATTAGATTATAATAGGAAACAACGGGGCAAGCAAGTGTGAATCTTGCCATCTGCCAGCACAAGAGAGCTAGGAAGAGGACAAAAGATGGCCAAACCTTTAGGATGCGGATGGCCAAGAATGTAATTCAGCAAGCAGCAGTACAGAGGGGAGTCTTCAGAGAAACATTCAGAAAACCTAGAGAATCAAGGAAAACATGCTTGTGCTTTTGGTTGGTATCCACAAAAAGAGATAAAAGGGAAATTACTCTTTTGTGTTAGAATTCAGAAAAGCAGTAGATTTAGCAGTGTGGTACAATGCAAGCTCTATAAGCAACTGCTACGACTTTATTTTTTAAAAGACCCTAAAGACTCCCCCCAGAAGATTCTTAGGTCTGTTAAATACTTCATTCAAAATAAGGTATACAAAATCAACACACAAAAAATGTAGCTTCTCTATACCACAATGAATTTGATGAGAAAAAAAAGTCAGGACAATATTCTCCTCCATAGTAGCCACAAAAGGAAGTATCTAGTCATAAACTTAACCAAAAATGTTAAAGATTTCTATTAAGAAAATGGCAAAGAACTGAAGGAAATGTAGATTAGAAATAAGAAAGATGGCACAGGTTCATGTTTTGACAGGCTTAATATTATGGAAAAGACTTGATTTCCTAAAGTAAACCTAAATTTTAGTGAAATCCTCATCCTTTACAAAAACAGAAAACAGTTGTAAGATTTACATGGAAATACAAGAAACAATTCTGAAACAAAAGTGATGCTGGAGCTGTCGTGATTTGTGAATTTAAACTGTGTTCCAGAGGCATAAAACAAGGCCAGAGTGGTACTAGGACAAAACAGGCACATGGACCAATAGAATGAAATAGAACATTCAAAAATTAATCCCACAGAGCTACAGTTGTCTGATTCTTGGCAAAGATTCCAAAAATATACATTGGGAAAAAGGCAACCTAAACAAGTGATTTTGGAAAAACTGGATATCCTTATGTGGAGGACAAGCTAGATTCTTCTCCCTCATTCTTGACAAAATAAGATAACAAAAATGAACCAAAGATCTTAATGTAAGCCCTGAGATTTTGATGATAATCAAGAAACATGTGGGTGAAAGTTCACTATTTAGGAAAAGGCAAAGAATTTCTGAATAGGATTCCCAAAATCCAGGAAATAATGTGTGAATTGATAAATGAAATTGCACTAAATTAAAAATAATGTAAACAATAAATTAACCAACAGAATGAAGAAGCAGTCTACAAGACAGGAGGGAACCCTTGTTAGCGATTAATCTGACAGGGCATTAACATGTAGAATATATAGAGAATTAAAAAATGTATTTCAAAAATCCAAATTAAGCCGGGCGGTGGTGGCGCACGCCTTTAATCCCAGCACTCGGGAGGCAGAGGCAGGTGGATCTCTGTGAGTTCGAGACCAGCCTGGTCTACAGAGCTAGTTCCAGATGACATAAAAATACAAATCAAAACTACACTGAGATACCATCTCAATCCCAGAAAGACTGTGATCAAGAAAACAAACACAGCCAATGTTGGCAAAAATGTAAAAACGAAGGAAGATATGTGTTGTTGGTTGGAATGTAAATTAGTACAGCCACTGTGTAAGTCAGTATGGAGGCTCCTTTTTAAAAAATTAAAAATACACCATCTTAAAGTCTACCTAAACCACTTCTGGAGATACCACTCAAAGTATTAAAGATGCCCTGTGTTCCCAAGTTCATCAAGAAACTGTTGTAGCAGCCACTTTATGGAAAAACCTTGAATCCCATTAAGGGATGAATGAATAAAGGAAACATGATGTTGTTGTGGTGATGGTGGTGTATGTGTGTACCTGTGTGTGTGTCTGTGTGTGTTTGTGTGTTATTCAACCATAGAGAAAAGTGTGATCACAATGTTAAGTGAAATAGACCGCCTCACAAAGCTAACCATCACTTCCCTGCACCCTGCATGTGCAGAATCTCCAGGATAAGGCTACATAAACTAAGGAGTAGCCATTGACAATGTAGAAGAGGGACGTGGGAGAGAAGGCCAGAAAGGCTTAGGAGAAGGGCAGACTGTGATTGACGCACATTACAGTCACTCATTGGAATGCCACGACAAAACCTTTTACCTTTTACCAAAAAGCCCAATGTTTTTACTCCATTTTGCCGTATTATTATTTTTGATGCCATGTTTTTCCATCTTTCTCTTTTACATCATGATGTCATCATTTTGAGTCATTTGTCCAGTCTTCATTCTAAAGGTCTAAGTGGCTAATTATGTGGTTCTGAGACACTGGGGAATTGCAAGGATTTGTGCAGTTTTATTCTTTCTCTGTTCATCCAAAGTAAGACTCATCTTCGAGTAGGAGAGTGACACTTAGCCAGCCATTCTAGGTAGAACTGATGGGGATACATTTTTTTTTTATCTTTTATTTGTCTGAAAATACCTTTATGTATCCTTTATTTCTAATGGATGGCTTTCGTGGATATATTATTCCTCCTTGACAGGTTATTTTTTTCCTTCAGTAATTTGAAAATCTCACGTTATTCTCTTCCGACCTGTAAGGCTTCACTAAGACCTGCTGTCAGGCAAATTGGGGCATTTTCTGTGTGTTTTCCTCTTGATGTCTTGAGAATTTTACAGCTTTGAGAACTTGAATATAAAATGTCTTAAAGTCGGCTTGTTTCTTAGATCTTACCAGTGACATAATGCACCTTACCTGAGTATTTATATACTTTCTTGGTTAGGGAAATTTTACAATTTCTTTAAATAAGCCTTCTAGCCCTTTCAGGTTTTCAAGTCCTTCGAAACGCCAATAATTTGAATGGCTGCTCTTCTAATACTGTCCCAAAGTGTGTGCAAGCTTTAATCTCACCACTTCATTCTTTTTCCTTTGGCTCTTCCAACTGTGTGTTTACAAAAAGCCTGCCTCTAAGCTCAGCATTTCTTTATTCTGTTTGATACATTTTGACTATTAATGTCTTGTAACACTTTTTAATTTTGCTGAGAGTATTTTTCAGTTCAAAGATTTCTGATTGCTTTCTCATATCTGTTAAATTTGTCTGTCAGAAAAGCAAATGACTCTTGATGGTCTCTGGAAGTTTTTTGAGATTCCTTACAATAGCTGTTTAAATTCTCCACCCAATAGTTCACCCAGAATGTCTGCTGTCTGATCATTTTATAGTGGGTTATTTTGCTTATTAGCTGAAACCATGCTCATCTGAAAGTTCTAGTTTTTAATGGAAACTTTTATTGTCCTTTGTTCTTCAGTCATAGCTCCAAAATGATTTCACTTAAAGTTATAATATATATATATATATATATATATATATATATATATATATATATAGAGAGAGAGAGAGAGAGAGAGAGAGAGGGGGGGGGAGAAATGGAGAGAGAGAGCAAGAGAGAGAGAGATAGAGATATTCACACATACACTCAGACACACACAAAGATGTATTTATAGTCTACATAGAAAAACATCATGCTATGTAGGCAGAGGGCTACTTGTTCATTCCCGGTTGCTCAGCCCTAAAATAATCACTCAGAAACTATATTATTTGTAATACTGTTTGGCCAATAGTGTAAGCGTATTGTTAGCTAGCTCTTACATCTAGAATTAACCCATTTTCATTGATCTGTGTATCGCCACATGGCTGTGGCTTACTGGCAAGGTTCCAGCTGGTGGCTTACATTCTCTCTGGTGGCTCCCTGGCATCTTGCAACTCCGCCTTCTTTCTCCCAGCATTCAGTTTAGTTTTCCCCACCTAGCTTTACTTTGCCCTATCTCAGGCCAAAGCAGCTTCATTAAGCAATAAAAGCAACACATATAAAGAAGGACTTCCTACACCAATGCTCACTTAATTTTCTTCTCCAAATGTAAGAGCTTATACAAATAATTTCACAATTTAACCTTCCTAAAATATAGACATATATGAAAGCAACATAAAAGGAGTCACCAAATGATATAGGAGACAGTCCCCCAACTAAACATCTTATGTTATCACTGCCAGGAATTGGTTACATCTTGTAGAGTCAAAGAGGTGCCATGGAACCACCAAATATGATCAGCTATGGCCAAGACTATTGGTTTCTCTCCACAACCTGATCATAAGGTCCTATTGCCGAAGACAGCTCTTATTTATGTCATTGAACATAGAGAAATAGAGATGGAGCTAACTGGAAGCTTCAGTCACACTGGTTAGGATTTATGGTGCTAGAATGTACTCTGCATGCTATCACAGGAGAAAGATAATCATCAATATCACCAATCTGTAAATTTTGTGACCTATAACAGTGACCTGCCTGGATATACTGGAACAATGCTGGCATAAATGTTATAGGAGTAACCAACGACTTTTCAAAAATACCTTGAAGGCCACTCTATGAGATGGAATCCATACTTGATACTACTAAAATGGCCAAGAACCTAAATAGATAGGTCAGATAGGTCATGGGTCTAAGGGAAAACCTAATACTATTATTCTTCTTAAGGAAAAAAGGTAATAAAAAGCAATACAATATTTCTATACCCATAGATAAGTGCCTCACCCAACCCTCATCAGAGAAGCTTCTTGCAGTATATGGGATCTGGCATCAAGAATCACAACTGAACAATATGTAGAGCAAGAGACCTTGGAGTACTCAGTCCTAAATAAGATTTCTTCATAATCCTCCCACTTCGAGGCTGAGGGATCAATGCAAAAAAGGAAGTGGGAAAATTGTAAGAGCCAGAGGCAATGATGATGATGCCAAGGAAATAGCATCTTCTAAGAATAACAGGACTGAGGCACATATGAACTCAGAGTCTGTGGCAGCATGCACAGGGTCCACAAAGGTTCAAGCCAGATGGGAGCCCAACACTAAGAGGAGGAAGTGGACACAGGGTTGCCTAAAAGTTCTTGAGGCAGGTTGCTGTACGACATTATGTGCCTATTGAAATATTAAGGGTTTATTCCAGGCTTCACAATCTTCTTTTGTCAGTTGTTGAAATATAAGCAAAAATCTCCATGCCTACAGTTACTTGCATTGCTTCAGCACCTGATGGAGGAAGGTCATTGGTTAATTAAATAAAGCTGCTTGCCCTGATAGGTTAAAACATAGGTGGGAGGAGTAAACAGAACAGAATGCTGGGAGGAAGAGGAAGTGAGGTCAGACTCGACAGCTCTCCTCTCGGGGGGCAGAAGCCTCAGAGAGACACGATGTTCCACTCTTGCGGGCAGAGGCAAGAGCTCTGCTCTCTGAGGCACACGCGATGAAGCTCCGACCCAGGATGGACGTACGCTAGAATCTCCCTGGTAAGCCACCTTGTGGGCTACAGCAGATTATTAGAGGTGGGCTAGTCCAGGTGCGAGAGTTAGCCTAGAAGAGGCTAGATAGAAATGGCCAAGCAGTGATTAAATGAATACAGTGTCTGTGTAATTATTTCGGGTAAAACTAGCCTTGCGGGCAGCGGGGTGTTGGGGACACAGCCCCGCCGCCCATATTACAACAAGCACCTAATGGCTCTGTAAAGCCAGATTCCTTGTGACTCTGGTGTTGGTGTGTTGCTGATATCAATACCAGAGGATGATCCAAATCAAATCTGCAGTTGTTGTGTTGTTGGTCATCATGAACAGTGGTGTAGTGGTTTGGATAAAAATCCTCTCAAATATCGGCTCAGTATTTGATTACATGGTTTGAAATTGTTGGTACTCATTTGGAAGGTTTGGGAAGTGCAGCCTTGTGGGAGGAAGTATGTTCTGGGGGTGTGCTTTAGGAATGGAAACCCTCCTACTTTCAGATTACTCTCTCTACTTTAAATTTTGAGCTCTAGGATTTCTGCTTCTGTTTTCATGCCTGCTACCATTCTGCCATGCCTCCCTTCCACAGTGGACTCTTATCCCTCTGGAATCATAAGCACAAATAAATTTCTTGTAGAAGTTGCCTTGGTCATGATATTTTACCATAGCAACAAAAAGTAACCAATACATGGGGGACACACTTAAAAATGATTTCTATTCCTCTAAATCTTTCCATAGGGCTGGAGTTGACCCAAATGCCTCATTGACAAGAGTATGCAGAATCCAGATTCCCACTGCTGGGAGATGCATTATGCTGAAGTAGACACACAGCTAAAGAATACTACAACCAGCCATCAGTGAGGGTTGTTAGAAATACAAAATCCAGGAAGTTATTGCTAATTCCCCTGCCTGACACAGGAACTCTTTCAGAGGCTCAGTCCTTGGACACTGCCCAGGACCTGGGAAGGGAATATTAGGATTATGAAGGGTTAGGTTTTGCCAAATAAATACTGATTCTAAATCAAGATCCTGTGCTTTCTACCCTGTCTCGCCTACCTTCAACCTCAGGAAGGGTGTCTGGCCTGTGTTATTCTATCCAAGCAGGAAAATATTGGTAGACTATGTCAGCTATCAAGTCAACAATATTGTGGGTCATAACTGAGTCTCCCAGCTTCATAAACCATTTTCAGAGCACACCAAAGCCCAGGCTGTAGTTGAGAATTTTTCATTGTAGCTGGTAAATACAGAGGAGTGAGGTCAAGAAGGTCTGTCTGTGGGCAGTGGCGTGGAGATGACCACAGTGCTCAAGGTCAGGGGAATGGCTGTTAGCAACAGTTACACCTAACATTAAGCTGATTCATACCAGAGTTTCACAATTTCAGGAAACTGCATAATCTCAAAGAGAAAATTACTCCTAACACATGCAAGGTGAGCATGGGCATAAGCCAGACTTTGACTGGCACTTTGACTTTGGCTCGTCACCCAAGTACAAGGAAAGCCTTACCGTAGGCTTTACATACAAACTCTGAATTCAACTTTGAACCTTTGATTTCTGCCCAATGTTGATTCTTATCAGCACTAAGTTTTGACAGAGGCTTGTGTTAGGTTTCATGACTCAATCTCCTACAGGATACTTGTTTTTTCCTTTGCTGCTCAGGGTTGACAAAAGTATGGTATTCACAGTCCCTTGACCACTGGTTATATAGTTCCAGTGAGTATGAATGCAGGGGCATGGCTGAGGCAAGGGCTGTTGCATTCTGCTTAGTACTAGGCATCACTGTGATGGGCCCTGTACTATATTTAAGGACTTTATTCGTTTTTCTTCCCTCAAGTATGAAGCTTTTCTTTCCAAGAATCTCAGGTTCAAGAGGAAGGATAACTTCTTCAATGTATCTTTTCTCCTTGTTGCTATGAAACTTGGCACTATGGCCTCTTCCCTGGCTTACTTCCCTCTTAAGAAGGAGTTTGACACGTGAAGTGGTGCATGTGCTCACGTGTGTGCCATGTGTGCATGCGTGCTAGCGTATGTGTGTGTGTGCGTGCGTGTGTGTGTGGAGACCATCACTGAAGGATCTCACATCTCAGTCTTAATTTCTATTGTATTTCCTATTAATATAAAATCCATATAAACAGTATATTGTGGGGTATTTAGCAATTGTATCTATAATGAGACCAAAGAAGGAGAGAATTACTTCTTTAACACAAATGGGTGCTTCCTTATAATGTTTTTGAACTTACCTGTCATAAGAAGAGTGGGAATCAAACATTCTGGGCTGTAACACTGTGCCAATTTTGTTATAGAAATGATTTATTTTACTCATTATTAGCTTAGACTTTAATACCAGCTTGAATAGCTATAACATATCTTTTCTATAAGTATTGAAATAAGCAAGGAGGGAAAACTTGTAGTAAAGTTTTTCCTCTCATGGTCCTATTTTCTGTCATTTAATTATCACCAAGGAATACACACACACACACACACACACACACACACACACGTATGTATAGCCAAAAAACACATACACACGTTCCAGAAAACATATATATAGTATATATATATATACACATATATGTGCACATAAAATGCACACACAAAACATTATACAGATAGACCAAATTTTCTTTATGTATTTAAAACTACATATACATATGTATGAAACTATATATATATGTGTGTGTGTGTGTGTGTATACATCTTGAGATATACACACACGTGTGTGTCATGAATTTGAAGTATAGCAAGGAGAAATAGCTGGGAGGGTTTCAAAGGAGGAAAGGAAAGAGAAATGATGCAATTATAATATAATCTTTAAAAAGTAAAGACTAAAAGCCAGTGGCTTTTCTTCAGGCAATAAGACATATTCTCTGAGCAACTTTCAAGGTCACACCACATATATTAGTTTCAAAAATATAAAAATACAACTTAGTTTCAAAGAACTTCCTTTGAGAAGAAAGCGACAATGGTGGCATGCCTACTTCCTCCTGATTCTGGAATTACTATTCTATGATGTTTCCCTTTTCTTTTTGTTTTAATGATTTATTTATTTTTATTTCATGTACATTAGTATTTTGCCTGCATGTATGTCTATGAGAGGGTGTCAGATCCCCTAGAACTGGAGTAATAGACAGTGTGAGTTGCCATGTGTGTTCTAGGAATCGAACTCGAGTTCTCTGGAAGAGCAGCCAGTGTTCTTAACCACTGAGCCAGCTCTCCATCTCAATGCTCCCCTTTTCTATGTTCAGTCATCAAGGCACTCAGAAACTCTGCTGCTGGGGCTCAAGTGGGCCAGTTTATAACTCATATTGGCATATGTCACGTGTGCTGCTTTCTTCTTGCATGAAGAATGCAAGAGTTCTGGAGATTTTAGAGAATGGCCTAAAATGCCAGATAGTACTATATGGTGGAAGGCCCTTCAAATAAGTCTTGCTAGAGTGATGTGCCTGCTGGGAAAGCTCACAGTGCAGACTCCAGAAAGACAGAAATGTCAGCAGTGAATCAGATCTGTTCAGGGAAATGGCCAGCACCATCCTAAGGCAACCAAAAAAGCCAGCGCCATCCTAAGGCAACCAGCAAAACTATAGATGTGGGACTTCCCTTGCTCTTGGGATTTCACCTCTCATCTTTGAACTCTGGACGCTGGATAACACTTCAGAGTGAGGATGGGCTTACTGTGTTTACGTTACACTTGTGCATTGGAAGAACATGGCTTATCTCTTGTTCTTAGAGTGGTTCATTGAAGGATTTGCCTAGCTCTCAGAGGACTCTTTTTGTCTGTACTTTAGAAGAATGCTAAAATGGTGGGGACTTTGGGAACCCCTGGCAACAAACTGAATACCTTTTGACTGTAAAACGATCCTGCATCTTTGATGACATGAATCAGGATGCTATGTCCTGTATCTAGAATGTCCCTCAAAGGCCCATTTGTTAAAGATTTTGTCCCCAGCTTCAAGCTACTGGGATGGAATAGAAGTTTCAAGAAGTGGAGCCTCACAGGGAGCATGCCCTCAAAGAGGGCCATGAGGCCTCAGCCACTTCCTCTTCATCTTTTTCAGCTCTTGGCCATGAGATAATCAGTTCTGTCCACTCCATGCTCCTGTCATGATGTATTTCTTCACCCAAAGCAACAGAGTCGATCAATCACAAACTAAATCAACTAAAACAGAGTCAAAGCAAACTGTTAGCCTGTGTACGTTGTTTTTTTATGATATTAAAGGAACAGAAAGCTAACTGACACATTCTCTTCTTTCAAGAATAAGCCTGACCCCCCCCCCATTATCATTATTTCAAAAAATATATGGCCAAGGATTGGTAAAGCCACATACGTAAGTAAAGAAGCATGGTATAGAAGAAAGCACATATTCTTTAAGGAACTTCATTTCAATCTAGCTTTATTAACTTTATGCACATGTGTGTGAATACATGCAAACACACAGATATTCAATCATGTTTAAGCAATTAAACCACCTCAAAAAATGAGTAATAGATTACTTCCATTACATTAGTGTCTAGAGTATAGAAGGTTCTGAGCAAATAGGAGCTGGTGTCATCTGTTCTTGAAACATACCTGCTGAAAATCAGCATGTCTTATAGGGCTCCCTTGTGAGAGTTTTGGTCAGGCTTTTCATCAATATTGAAAAAAAACCAAATAGATGGACAGAAGTCATTTAGTTGTCCCTAACATCACCAAGTAAGTCATGTAGGAGTGACTGAGAAGGAGCATAATTGATATCTTTTATGGGATCTTTCTGTGAGCAAGCTCCCAAACAGAACAGAAGAGAGTGCTTGGGCACAGCACCTTTCGGATTAACAAATAGCTTCAGTCTGCAAATTAGAGAGCAGAGAGGGCAGCCAGCTAGTAAGGGAGACCAGGGTGATGCAACTATGCAATTAATATTGCTCACCAGTACCTCGACTGTGGGTTTTACTTTGCTTTTTTAAGTTCTTGATCAGTCACCCTCAGTCTCCTCTAGAAACAAGGGAGGTACCCTGCAGAAGAAGACTGCTAGTTTGTTCCCAGCTTCCCAGACCTGAATAATCACACAGAAACTATATTAATTACAACACTACTTGACCTATTAGCACAAGGCTTCTTATTAACTAATTTTCATATCTTTTTTTTTTTATTTTGGTTTTTTCGAGACAGGGTTTCTCTGTGGCTTTTTGGAGCCTGTCCTGGAACTAGCTCTGTAGACCAGGCTGGTTTCGAACTCACAGAGATCCACCAGCCTCTGCCTCCGGAGTGCTGGGATTAAAGGAGTGTGCCACCATCGCCTGGCCTAATTTTCATATCTTAACCCATTTCTATTCATCTGAGTATTGCCACAAGGAAGCAGTGTCTTTATCCTTAGGCAGCTACATGACATCTGCTTGACTCTGCCTACTCTCTTAAATATATCTTTGTTTGGATTTCTCACTGGACTTTACTCTGCCCTGCTATAACTCAAAACATCTTTATTCATTAACCAATAAGAGCAACACATATACAGAAGGATATTCAGCATCATTTCCCCTTTTCAGT
>NC_022010.1:60080007-60085279 GCF_000317375.1 Microtus ochrogaster
TATCTAATTTATCCTTTATCATAACTAAGGAAAACTATAACTATAATATCTGTTTTCAAATTTTCAACGACCCCAGAAGGATATAGTATTGCCTAAATAAACAGGAAGTGCATTGTAAGCAACTTCCAAAGCTCTAGAACTGACAGAGACATCTCATTGGCTGGACAGTCACCCAAAGTTCTTTGGTAACATGGAGGCACCCATCTTCACCCTATAAACCCATAGTATCCAACAGACTTTTCCATCAAGCAGGAAATTTGAAGATCTGTTTTGCCTTATAATGGCAAAGTTTATCAGTTGCTTTCTTTTGTGTCCTAAAGAATGTCTGACAGTTTCTTCTGTGAATCAGGAATACTGAAGGACCATCCCATCTTTTGGAACTTTCAGTAATCACTTTTCTGTGGGTCCTGCATATCCAGTTCATACAGAATACCAGTAAGCAGGTCAGGAAAGAATAATTTGTTGACCAAATGGCTAGCTTTGTCACATTGAAGGCAAAGTCCATAACGTTTCTTCAATGCTCATCAACCTCTCTGAAGTAATTAATGCTGCCAGATGTCTTCCAGAAGCAGACTTGCCTCACTATCAAGAAAATCTAAGTTCTTAAAACATTTTAAATGCTATATTCAATAGGTTTTTGAAGTGTTGAAGATTACCTATCTAACTGAAATACATCTCTATATATCTAGAAAACATAACTAATGTGACTACAATTTGACTTTTATAAATGACTATCAATTAATCCATAATTTTCAATTATATATTGCATTTTTAAATGAGCTATATGTGGGTCCTGCATATCCAGTTCATACAGAATACCTTAAGCGAAAACAGAGATACATATAACAAAACTGACCTTAAATTTGTATCAATAGACCAAGATCCATACCAATGCAAAGTATTCATCTCTATATCATATCATCCTTATATTTTTTTAAAAAAGATATTCGTTAATGATTTATACCAAACCCCTTTTTAAATGGAAACAAATATTTATAAACAATCATTGTGGGAATTTGGGCATAGTTTTCTTCAAACTGCTTCCTGCTTTTTGTTAGGTAAAGTATTTTTAGGGTTCATGGAGAACTTTTGGGAGATTTTGTTCCATCAAACCACATTAGCCTAGAAGGAATCCACAGGTTCTCATCTTCTGTGGAAACAAAAGCAGAACCACTTTTCCGAAGCAACATATCCAAATTTTGAAGTCAAGATACCTGTATATTGGCTTAATGTGGGAGCCCCCAGAAACAAATATCTCTCTTGCAGACAGAAAAATTAAAAGAAAACACAATTTAAAAAAGCATAATCTATACTCTCTCTGTATTTTCCATCTTTATGTGACTTATTTTACTTTCCCCCCTTTAATCTATCACTGCCTGTACTCTTTTATATTACATTTACTGTCTTTTTAAAGACTTTACTTCTTTTTTATAACTTCCTATACTCTTTTGCCTCTCTCTATCCCAACCCTACATACACTTTAAAACACACTATGTCTCATTTAGAGGCCTTTTATGTCTGACTCTGTCCTATTGTATATCTGAAATCCTTTTTTGACAAGGAGCACTTTAAAATAGTAAGCAATATGGTTGCAGCAGCCCTGGATGATGGCTCCACCTTTGTTGGCTTTTCAATATGGTGGAGGTACATTTACTGACAACTCTGGTACTGCTGGGTGGGAGTTGTACTCACCATCTCAACTCTGGGAAGCACCATGCAATATACAAACGCTTTTTTGTCTGAGTAAAAACAAAATCTGCCATGCAGCATACTGCATGGCCTGGAAATGTCACTATGTACAGTGGGAGGAATCCACTATGCTTACTGGCATTTGTACACCTAGCAGACCCGATCCAGCTGCTTACCCAAGCTGGGGTGCTGAGCAGCAGGCAGGCTCTCAGTTACTTTCCTCCTAATACTGAGTGGGTATACAAGCACCTGAATCCAAAGTATGTGGCTGGCCATGCAAGTTAGCCCCACATTGGGTGCCATTTTTTAGAAGGAGGGTGCTTGCTCGTTCCCAGCTGCCCAAACCCAAATAATCACACAGAAACTATATTAATTACAACACTGCTTGACCTATGAGCTCAGGATTCTTATTAACTAACTCTTACATCTTAAATTAATTTATTTCTATTAATCTGTGTATTGCCACAAAGCTAGGGCTTACCAGTAAGCTTCCAACAGCATTGTCTTTCTTCTGCAGCAGCTACATGGCATCTTCTTGACTCTGCCTACTCTCTATATATATTTCTGGTTGAATTTCCCACCTGGCTTTACCCTGTCCTGCCATAGGCCAATACAGTTTTATTCATTAACCAATAAGAGCAACACATATACAGAAGTATTGACTGAGGTTTCTGTGTCCCACCAGTTCCCACACCTCATTTGTTGCCAAGGGTTTCTGTTGACAGAGATTTTTGTCCTGCCTGATCCCACAGCCATTTAGTCCCAAAGAAACACACAGAGATATACATTAATTATAAACTGATTGGCCTATTACCTCAGGCTTCTTATTAACTATTATAACTTATATTAGCAAATAATTCTTGTCTGCGTTAGCCACAAGGCTCAATACCTTTTTTGGCAGGGCAGTCACATCTTCCTTGCTCTGTGTCTGGTTTTCTCTGTGTTTGGGTGATGACTGCAGACTGACTCTTTCCTATTCCCAGAATTCTCTTGTTCTCATTGCCCCTCTACTTGCTGTCTGGCTACTGTCCAATCAGCATGTTATTAAACAAGTATAAGATATAAATCTTTACAGGGTAAAAACCATTGTCCCACAACACTAAAGTATATCCCCTATCAGTACTCTGTTCACCCTGTAAGAACCCCTTCTATCCTGCTGTGTACCATGAAGAACCTTGAAGTGAAGGCTCTTCCTCAGTAACTCATACCACTTCTCCAATTTCTCAGATTTAGGACAGGCCAAGTATGTGCTGCTAGTGTGCACTGTTGCCTGTACAGAAAGCCAGCAAGGCTCTGTGGGATTTATTCACCAAGAAACTCAATTAAATAGAAGGTTAGAATGAAATTAATAAGACTGACTAGCTCAATATTACTTTTAAGCTGTCAATACATTACAGAAATTAGCCTTTTCTCCTATAAGTGGCAATATTATTATGCAGCATCAGTGAAGGCAATTTTTTAGGTGGAGGCATATTGCCTAATATTAGAGATGAATTCTTTGATTCCCCAGTACTTAAAAGCTGATTCTTAGTTCATATGCAGTTGCTAAGGCTCCAAAGTCCCTCTCTTACTAGAAGCTATATACTCTGATGGTGCAAGAGCTTCAGTATTTGTTTATGCATATTATACTATGTTCTTTTTTTACTTCACTTATTTTCTATATTATGTGTAGATTTCTCAGTTACTACCAGTTCATACCTTTGTTATTGTATCATGGCACTTCACTCACTATATCAGTCATTCAAAGTGGGTGGAATTATTACCTTTTACATGATGAAATCAGAATACTGAAAGGGCAAATAACTTGTTCAAGGTCACACAGCTTGCGTCAGGTATACTATGGAGAGATTTTGCAGATGTTGAGATACTTCAGATTCTTCTGTAGAAGACTCCTCTGACTGCCTTCCCACTAGTATAGGCAGATTTTTCCTGTCTCACATCCACTCTCAAGTAAACACACTGAGGCTTATATTAATTATAAATGCTTTGCTGATATCTCAGGTTTGTTACTACTTAACTCTTACATTTAAATGATGCTTATTTTTTAGCCTATGCTTTGCCATGTAATTCATGGCTTGTTACTTCATTTTCTGCACGTTCTGCTTCCTCATTGGATGGCTGGCATGTTTCCCTTCCTCCTCCCAGCATTCTCCTAGTCTGACTCTTCTGCCTAACCCTATTCTGTTCAGGTATTGGCCAGTTAGGTTCTTTATTAAACCAATCACAGTGACATATATTCACACAGTGTAAAGGAATTTGCCATAGGACACTGGCTTCCAAACAGTCTACAAATACCTCCTAATCTGGCTTCTGGCTCCTCCAACCACCTCATCTCACCATCTGTTTATCCTTTATTCCTCTCAAGTTACAATGGCTTTCTATCTGTATCTCATACCTCTACCAGTTGGGTCTCAGGATTTTGTAATGCTTGAATATAATTATATATGCTTGAAGACCCTTCTCTATAGTCTTTGGGGAATGGTTAGAGGAAGGCAAGCATTGTACATTATATCATTCTGGTTTTCTTCAACAATTAGAAAGTTCTAACCTATTGAGGATCTAATATATCTTATACATCAAGATGTTAAGACTTTGTGTGTGCTCTTGATTTCTTTTTGACATCTTAGGACAGATGGTTTGTTTCCTCTATCTTTGTAATGTGATTGCCTAGACAAGTTGTTTGATAGATGCATATGATAGAAGAGGAAAAGCCACAATTTGAACCCAAGTATCCTCAGATTACTTTATATTACTCCTCATTTACTGTCCAAGAAAGTCTGACCAAGTCTGTCATTGACTAAGCCTTGTGCCCTGAGACTTACAGCTCTTTGCAGTGATGCCCTTTTTAATCTGCAAAACAAGCACAACATGTGAAGACTTGCTGTACTGTGGTTCTTCCTATTATATAAGGGTATGGGCTGAGGGATAATGCCATTTGGCTAGCTAGTCCATCATTTAAATAATAAAAATGCTCACTGATCTTAGTTATGCTACCAAGTGAACGCAAGAGCTACTATTATAATATAGGTTTTCTAATCTTCATGCATAATTATTCAAATGAAATCAAACATTAGATCCAAATTTGATTATGCATTATACCGATCCAGTCTAGTATGTAACAGCCACATGTGGCTAGTAGTTGTCATCTTGGGCAGCATATGTAGATATAGAATGTTTTTATCGTTACCTAAAATTCAGTTTTAAAGTGGCAATAATGAAATCCTCAGAGATTTGCATATGAAATAAGATGCTTTTTTCCTAACAACAGGTTGAAAAAGCCCAGGCTAAATTTTATGATTTTGTGATTCTTTATGCTTCAACAAGATCTGAGGGACATGCAATGCTAAACGTAACTCTTACGGACAAACATAGTGAATTCTCTGCTTGCTTTTTTGTGCTATCCACTATTTCCATAACCCCAGAACTATCTATTACTGAAGTCCACATAGACAGAATGACATTTCCCTAAATAGATATTTCTTTCTTATTTAATGGCAACTTAGAATCTCTCTATTCTTTCTCTTCTTGTCCTCAATATTCTCCATGCTGTTACTAGGGTCAGGTTTAGCATGAATTATGGTGG
>NC_022010.1:60085914-60140822 GCF_000317375.1 Microtus ochrogaster
TCCTCTTTTTGGGTCTGGCTTACCTCACTCAGGATAGTGTTTTCTGTTTCCATTCATTTGCAAGTGCTTTGTTGTTATTGTTATAGGGCTAGGGAAATGGCTCAAGCAGGTGAAATGATTCGTATGCAAGCATAAGGGCATGAATATCAATCCCCAGCACTCACATGAAAGTTAGGAATGGTGGTACAGGCTTGTAACTCTATCCATGGGTTGGAGAGAGACAGGTGAATCATAGCAGCTAATGCCCATCCAGTCTAGGAAAAGCGCAAGCTCCAGGTTCATTGAGAGACCTTGTCTCAAAAAAAATTAATATGGAGAGCAATCGAGGAAGATATTCAGTGTCAAGATCTGGCCTCCAGGCATGCATGCATGCATGCGTGAGCATACCATCACATATGTGCACACACAATACACTATACACATAATAAATAATAAAATACATGAATAACCACTGTTAATAATAATGGGTGCCTTTAAGAAAATGCATTCTCCTGAAGTCCTAGAGTGTTCTGGTCTCTGACCTGCAGAGAGGCTGGTATAAACTTGACCTTCTATAACTTGACCTTCTATAACTTGACCTTCTATAACTGTGAATTAGGAGTCAAGGTTGGCTCACACTGGACAATTATCCAAGGTCAACAAGGAAACAGTGCAATGGAGAACGAAGTATGGATATGATTCCAAGAGAGTGGGACAAGGGTATATCGTCAGCCTGGAGATGACCACATGCAGAAGAAAGAGAGTAATGACTGTGTCTCTTTCTGGTATGTGTTTAAGAAATCTTTGCTGAGTGTATGAACAAGCTCAAGACAGAAGCTTAACTGTTCACCTTGAGAAAGAAACATGTGCTCTAAATGATAGAAAAATGGTAACATGGAGTAGTAGAGACCCTAAAGGGAGGGAAGAGAACTGGGCTCTGTTTAAGGGCAGAGAAAAAGTCTCATAGCAGATGCTACTTTCAGCTTTGTTTCAAAAACTGGGCTATCACTTTAATTCTAAGATTTTATTTGGAATGAGCTGTTTATATACCCATGTCCTCCATCAAAGTCACTGGGTCTCTAGTGTACAGCTTATGCCAAGAGTTTGTGAAGATGGGCAGGGAGAGCTGAAAATACTAGCATCTGCCATTTAGGCTTAATGAACATTGGCTGCTTTAAAAATAAGCTATCTCCAAGGCCATTCCTAAGGTTTATAGCCAATGCTTATCTTCATTAAAGCTTATCTTCATTAAAGGTCTGACCCCAGCTTATCGTCACTAAAGGTCTACTCAAAAGCAACTGCTCATGGTTAGGCACATGTTGCAGAGACACAAGGCAGATTAATCTGTTTCTCTTTGGCTTCACTTAGAAATGATATTATTTCAGTTCCTCACGTGAACTTTGAGTGGGGTTGCCGTGTATCTGCAGAACAGCTTCTAATGCTGTGTTTCAAAGGGGAAACTAAAGGATACATCTCTATCCGTAGTAGCTCACCAAGAGCTTAGAAATGGCAGTTCCTAAAAATACATGCAATAGGTGCTTACAGAACTTTGGACCTCAGAAAAGTGGAGCATTGACCTGAAATCTCTCCTTATGTCCAAATCTGTCCTTCACTGACAAGTAATTTTTTTTTTCCTTCTGGTGATTGAAGACCTCGAGTGAAAGTGCCTATGTCTCGCTTGTTTGATGTTTTCTTAGGGTTGGGTACAGATGAATGTAGGCTGTTTCATGGCTTTGTGTGTTTGCTTCATAGTTCTTCAGCATTGTGAACACTGAGGAAAAATGATGGCAAACATAGCAATACCAGAAGATCCTTTTGCTTTAAGATCATTTGAGTGTTATATAAATACAGCATCTTGCTCTTCACTACCTCAGGAAAGCAGACAATGCCAAACAAAATCTGGAATCCTGTTTTTCAACTAGAAAGTTGAAAACATGTCTGCTTTTACTTCCAGGCTGAGATGCTCCTAGCAAATAGCTTTAGGAGAACCAAGCTAAGTAGCTTTAGCCTAAGCAATCTCACTTGGGGCTCAGTTACTGCTTCTGTGTTCTACATTCTATTAAAAAAAATCAGCTTCTAAATTTCTCACATCCTCTGTCATATGCAAATTTATGGTCAGTAAGTTAAAAAGCAAAATCAATAGTTGATAATTAGTTTCCAAAAGCATTTTTCAGGACAACAGAAGTGGCTTGCTATTCTAAAGCTTCATGAAACCTAGTGAACTCTGCAGTCCTGGGGAAACCAGCATGAAAGCAAAGCTCTTATTTTCTGATATTGATCCATTTTTTAAAGGAGTCACAGTGCATGTAATTATTTTACAAGGCTACTGGTTTAGGTTGAGTGATGTATCAGAATGTCCTCTTAGGAAGAAACAAGTAAAAAAAGTAAAGTAACATGGTCAAAAAGCCAGTGTACTGGGCATTAGAGCCCAGCTTCTTCCTAGACGTATTCATCACTGACTGTTTCTTCAGATTTGCATCAACAAAAGATTCATCCTATTGTTTCATTGATTTATATGCTGGTGAACCATGGTTGCCAACCTGACTAGAATAAGAGTTGCCTCAAAATGGATAAAGCAAACTTTCAGGTGTGTCTTCAGAAATGTTTGACGTGTGGCATGGTAGACAGGATGGAGAAGACCTGCATTAAATGTGCACAGCAGTGCCCATTGGGCTGGTTCCTGGGCAGAACATGAAGTTAGAATGAAAGGAAGCTTGCACATGTCAGACTTGCATCTTTGGTTTTCTGTTGCTATCTTCCTGAACGTGAGAGTGCAGCCTTTGAATGGAAAATTGCACTGGTAACTCTCCCAGGCTTTCTTTGTCTTTTGCTCCATCCTGGAACTGCATCACTGGTACTTCTTATCCGAGGCTTCCATCTTTTTTATATGAGCCGCTGCTGGTTTCTCGGGCTCTTTGTCTTGCAGATGACTGTTATGGACCTATCTAGCCTCTGATCACATAAGCCAATCTAATAAATCCCCTCTTGTAATTACGAATATATTCTATTTGCTTTGTTCCTCTGGAGAAGCCTGGCTGATACAGATTAGTTTTGTGGTGGATAATGATTCCTGGGGACCATTCTCCATTTAATAGCGTTAAAGCTGGGAAAGCTGTGGTCTAGTCTGTTCTTTCATCTAAGAAGTATGATGGCAGAATAAGAATGGGAGAGCCAGACGCCTGCAGGAGATGTAACAAGAAAATACATTTCATCAGTTAGAACTCCTAAGAGTGCTGTAGTACTGAGTCCCAGGGCTGGATCTTTGATAAACCACTGCATGGGAGAGAATGCTGCAGGGAACACAGAGGGACCTAAGGACCATTAGGAGCAATGGGTTCTGTTAAATAGGCATTGGATGGGTGGATTCAGGATAAACATCAGTCTAGGGAGTGGAGCTGATATGAGGAATACCGAGAGAATTGTGCCATGTGTAGAAGCCACATGATAGGAAGGGAAAAGAATGAGCAGGAAAGTGTGGAAGAGTTCCCTGGAAACTACATAGCCATGGAGCTCCTGCAAAACTTAACATGCCTAAGGACTTTTAAGTAACCTACTCTTATTATTTCTTCTGGTGCTATCAAAACAACTTTGCAATTTCATCTTACCATAATCAGAATAGCAAAGATCAACAAAGAATCGGACAATAAATTCTAGAAAGGATGTGGGGAAAGGAGACGCCTCACTGGTGGTTGGTGGAATTGCAAAATCATTCACTCATTCTGGAAATCAGTGTGGAAAGTGCCCGGGAAGCTACATTATTCTCTAGTGTATGTTCAAAGATACTTTCTCAGTCACGATCCTTGCTTCTCTATTCACAAGAGCTAGGTAATAGAAACAATCTAATTGTCTTTCAATGGATAATAAAAATGTGGTACATATACAACTCTATTCGGCTGTAAGAAAAAATGAACTCATGAAATTTACTGGTAAATGAATGGAACTAGGAAAGATCATATTGAATGAGGTAACACATGCAGAATGACAAAAAAAGGCTTTGGTTGTTCTCTTTTACCTTCAGATGTGAATATGTAATCTGGAGAATTTGAAGAAAAATGGACCATGGGGTTCAGCAATAGAGGGAGAACGATCAGGGTACAATCTATTGGAAGGGAGAAAAGGGAAAAACCTGTGTGGAGTTTTAATTATGGAGGATGAACAGAGATAAATACAGGATGGAGGAGAGGCAAAGCAATAATAAGGATGTCTGAAAAAGTCATAAGGAATTATATTACCTATTTACTTAAAATTACATATAATACATGTAAGTCAGTGTATATGAATGTAGATAAAATGAAAATTCTCTTATGACCTAGCAATTCTCGCAGGAGCCATCTAACAAAAACAAAAAAAAAAACTTCCAACACCTATAATGAGAAGCAGCCAATGTTGCGAGGGTTGTCCAAGATACTCCCAAAACGTTATAGGTTACTACCGTTGCACTTGGTTGCCTCACAGAGATTGAAAGTAAATCCTTATTGCTGAAGACACCATAAACTTTGGACATAGAACCCAAGCAATCTGATATAGATCTGACCTAAAAGCCTCCTCCTTGATAACCAGGTTCCATAATACAAGAAGGCAGTACATGACTCTAAAGGAGGGAAGCAATCAACAATTCTACCCAGTCAAGATAACACAACAATAGCCATCACAACACTTTATCCCTAAGGGTACACAAGGGACAGACATAATTTGGTGGTAACCAACAGCTCTCTAATTCTATTTAAGGTCCACAGGAGGAAAATGATGCCTGATACTGGAAGCCTAGTAATTACCTTAGGCTCATGAAATCATGGATTTTGAAGAAGAACCAACTACAAAACTTTACTGAACCAGGATAGTATCTAAATACCCTCTTTAGTATTAGTTTTCATACTCACAGGTAAATATAATTCTTACCCCTCACCAATGACACGGCCTTTTGCAGCAAATGGAGACTCTTGGAGAAAACCACAACCAATCAAAACTCAGAGAAGTAATTGTGTGGTGCCCAGCCCCAACTGATACATTTACTACACACCTCCTATACCCAAGGCTCAGAGATTATAGGAGAAGAGGCAGAAAGATTATAAGAGTCAGAAAAACAGGAAGCTTCCTCTGAGATTGTATCTTCTAAAAATGTCAAGGAAGTTACACCCATGAGGTCTCATCAACATAGCTGCTTAAACAAGGCCTGAATGAAAACAAGTGAACTACTGACATGTAATAGGGAAATATTGCCTAGCCTTAATCCTGGACAAAGAACTGCAAGCAATTAAGGAATGTTAAAAGAGGTTGAAATAGTCTTCCTGTGGGGAAGAATCTCCCAGCTGATTATCTGATACCATCCAGTCAGCTTTGAAATAAAACATACAGGTAATATATTAACTGAGTAGACTATGTATATATTTAGGAACACACACACATATGTACACACATGTCTTAGTTACTATTTGGTTCCTGTGTAGAGACACTATGACAAAGACAAATTATTAAAGAAAGCATTTTAAGTAAGGGCTGCTTACAGCTTCAAAGAATCTATTAGCATCATGGTAGGGAGTGTGGTAGTGAACAGACAGACATGGAGCATGAGGCTAGAACAGTAGCTGTAAGAACAATTGTGATCTACAGGCAACAGGTAGAAAGAAAAAGAGAGACACAGAGACAGAGAGAGAACTGGGTCTGGGACATGAAGCCCACCCCCCAGTGAAACACTTCCTACAACCAGGTCACACCTCTTAATCCATCCCAATCAGTTGCACCAAAGTGAGGATCAAGCAGTCAAATATCACTTATGGTGACATTTTCATTCAAATCACCACCATATATACACACATACATACATACATACATACATATATACATCACGTGTGCGTGTGTGTGTGTGTAAAACAACAATTAAAGAAATAGAGCCCATTAACTTGAGAGAAAGCAAGGTTATTTTATAGGAGAGGGATTGGAGGGAATAAAGGGAGGAAAATTATGTAATTATATTTTAATTTCAAAAGAAATGTTTCTTAAAGAAACTAAGAAGTTTTTAAAATTTTATTGGTTGTGGATTATTTGGATAAACAAATATTTATGGAAATCACAAAGATCTGGAACTCCAGATCCAGTTCAGTAAAGGAGAGGGAGTAATACCCATGCAGAAACAGGAGACAGAGGTCAGCCAGGTGCTGCCTTAATTTTGACAGTTGACAGATCTGTGCCTGCTGCCCCATGTTGGTCTCAAACACTGTCTTTAGTTGAGCAAAGGCTTGGTGCCCTCTGTGCTTGTGGCTTCTATTCTCTGGAAAAAAGCTGGTAATCAGATTTCAGGAGGCTGTGGAAGCAATGGAGGTGGCCAATGCCAGGAATGCCTCCCTGGAGAAGACCAGCCATGGGCTCCAGCTAGAGCTGGGGGGATGCCCTTTCTGACCTGGGAGAGACCACAGCAATAGGTTGTATGTTTGGAGTCTCTTGGACAGCCTTGACCAAAAATTCTAAAGAGGGCTTCTCACATCTTGTATTGGAGTTTTGCTAGGAGGACATTGGCTTGAGAGATCACTCTCAGCACAGATGAGAAAAGTTCATTAAAATTCTATATGCATATTTATACTATACTTTTTAGGTTAATAGAGTGATTCCTTGTGGCTTTTTCAGACATCCTTTTTGTTATTCTACCCACCTCTCTCCTTTTGTATTTACCACTTTCCCTCCGCCATAAAGAGTCCCCCTTTCCCATTTCCCCATCAGATCACTTGTATCCTGCTAGTCAGTTTTGCTCCCTGACACCGCTATCCTGGAAATGGTCCCGTTTTACTTTCCTGGTTTCTGCAGTTACCATGTATGTACATCTGAGGACTGGGAGCTGGGTGTCTCTGATGAGAAAGAACATGTGACATTTGTCTTTCAGTGTCTGGGTTACCTCACTCAATGTAATCTTTTCTGGTATCATCCATTTACATTCACAAAGACCTGGCACATATTTTTTTAAAAAAAAGTTATATATGGCTGTGAAGATAACTCAGTCAGTGAAATACTTGCTATGCAAGCACAAAGACATAATTTCAACCCGTAGAATCCAGAAAACAACTGGATATGTTGGAGGGCACGTGTGATCCCAGAGCTGGGAGGAAGAGACAAATGGATTCTTAGGACTCTCTGCCAAGGCAACTGAGGCTACTGGGCCAGTTCCAGGCCATTGAATTATCTTGTCTTGAGAGATAAGATGGCTGGTACATGGAGAATGACCTTTGACCTCCACACACATATACATAGACATATACAAGAACGCCTTCCCCCATGCACCCACATTCCCCTATAAGCACACATACCACAAAATAAAAAAAAAAGGCTCTGCTGCTTTTATAATAAGGGTGATACATAGCTCTTTAACTATACCTTATTCATTTTTAGATCTGATTATCCACAATTGTAAGTACTTCTGCATTATAACATCATGCATATACATTTGTACATTTGTAAAAAAATAGTTCAGAAGACGAAATCCCTAGAAATGAAATTTCTGGGTTAAGAGAATAAATTTGAAAATGTTGATATGCTGCCAAACAGTGATTTGAAAAAGCAGACTGCTTACTGCAGAGCCAGTATGGCATGCTTGAAAAACCTGATGTGCGGATGTGCCCTCGAGGCAAGTCTGTTACTACTGGAGTCTTCTCTGTTGGCCTGTGTAGTACATGAACCTGTGTGGCTCCCTGGCTGGGCTGTGGCATGTTTTAGAACAGTAACCCTAGAACCCAGCTATGCAAGCACTTGAGAACAGACAACCACACCCACCACAGTTTCTGACTCACTGAATGGCACCTGTGAATTTGCATTTTTATAGGCTCTCAGGCAGGTGGGGCTAATGCCCATTTTTAAACTGGGGTAGGCCTAGAGTTTGGGGGTTGTTTTAACATCTTATGGTGATTGTTAACTTAGTCAATTTGAGATAAATTTTCCCTGCATTTTCTTCAAGCAGAAAAGGGTTACAATTAACCCAAGAGTTTTCACTTGGCACCTTTACTTTTTATAAATTTTTAGCATTCTTTGCCTAATTCTTCATAGCCCAGAATCCCAGAAACAGAGAGATAAGTATGTTCTTGACTCCTGGTATTATTTGGCCCTGTAGCATACCTTTTAGAGACTAGGTCCTTTCCCGGGCTGTTGAATCAGGATGTGCATTTTCACAAGGCTCCCTTGGGGTTCCCAGCAGTGTTATCAGAGAGATGCACTGGCTCAACCCTGCTGTCCTGTGAAAGGGGCTCAGTAAATATCTGTCAAAAGTAAAAACTATAAGGACTGGAGAGATGATATTTAAATACTCAATGTCTCAGCAGCACTGACTGCTCTTTCAGAGGACCCAGGTTTAGTCCCCAGACCCACATGACAGCTCATAACCATCTATAAGTACAGTTCCAGGAGATCTGACACCCTCTTCTGACTTCCTTGGACACTAGGCATGCAAATGGTGAACACACATACATTCAGGCAAAACACCCATATACATAAAGTAAGAAATGTTTTAAGCCAGAAGACTAAATATCTATCCTCATTACTATAACCTCTTTAAACAATCAGTTAGAAACACTTTCTCCATGACTCAAAGAAAGTCTTTGGGTAGGCTGTCAAAGGAAATTCCAAGTGACATTCAAAGACAATGTTTGTGGAAGAGTATTTGGTAGAATTTTCAGTGTTATGATGCAAAGTTCACAAACAGGATCTGGCTTTGTCCCTGGCGTGGCCCACATAATTGAAAGGGTGCTAAGGATGACTTCATTCCAAAGAAGACCTTGAATTGACAAGGAAGTTGACAATCCCTGTGGTACCTTTTCTTGGTTGAGCCTCTGATTTACCAGCCGCCTGGACACCTTGATGTTCGTTCAGCTGCTCTCTGCATCCGCATCAGGAGAGAAAATGAAAAGCTCAGCAGCCAATATCAGGCAAAGTCCCATTGGAAGATGCAGTAATGGGAAAAGCCAGAAAGACTGCCTGTGTAAGCGCCATCGTTAGTTCATCTCAGCACTACAGCACTGTCCCATTCCAGTGGCTCAGATGTGTCCTTCAACACTGTGTGGTTTGCCAGTGGACAGCTCTGCCCCAACTGGTGCTCCAGCCTACCTGTCCCTCCAGGTCTTCCACATGTGCTGTCAGGGAGGAGAATGAGTTCAAGTGGTCAAGGAATGTCCCTGTAAGACTGACTCCTGTGTATCTGATGAACTCCGTCTCGCTTTACTTATTTTCCACTCTCTGGCCATCCTTCCTGGGGATCCACTGACACAACTATGTTAACCGTGAGGTTTTATGATAAATCTTACACATAATAGCAAAGTAACAAGAAATGTAATTTCTTACCAGCAATTTTAGCCCTGTGTATCATCCCTTTAGTGTGCTAAATCAAGCACAGAGAATGACACTGAGGACACAGCGCTCATCCCATTTGTACCACTAGATGGCAGTATACTCTACAAGCCTCATCATCATGGCTTCATTAATTTGGACGTGTTGGATTTTTGTTTTATTTTTAGTTTTTTTTTTTGAGAATTTCATAAAATGTATCTTGATCTTATTAAACCCTCCAATTCCTCCCATAATCCACACACCTTCCCTAACCACCTAATTATGTGCCTTTCCATTGTTTCACACACATCCCCCCACGCACACACCTTTTGGTTTCACATCAAGTCAAATTTGTGCTGCACTCATACTCTGGGGTGTGTGGCCATCCACTGGAACACGGTCAACCTATATATACCAGGGGTTATATTTTAAAAGGAAACCATCTTTTCCTTTCCTGCAGCTACCTATCACCAATAACTACTTATTTAGGGGTGGGTCCCAGAGTCCACACCTCTTAATGGTGGGATCTGGGCCTGTGCATTTATAATGACCTTAGGGTTCTTTTCTTTTCTAGATGAACATTTACAGTGAAAAAATAAAGTTATCAGGCCATTTAATAGTATAAACTCTAGTTATCCCAGGAGACCTTCTCTAAACATCCACTCTCTCCATGCATCCTAGAAGGCTAAAGGTGGCATTTTCCACCGGAAGAAACAGCCATTCCCTCTAAGGAAGTTCCTATCTAATCATTTCCTTAGGATTTATATTAAAGTCAATGTCAAAAGAACAAAGGAAATCTTATTTACATTCCCAACCTCATTCTTTTATTTGAGAATTATTATTCTGTTTGCTTTTAACTTCTAATGGTATATATTAAGTGTCCCTCAAGCTACGGAAGCTTGGCTCATCAACTGAACTGTCCAGAGTTAACTGGGCAATAGACTGCAGCACGTGTAGGCCCTTGTGTCATCAATATCTGGCAATGGTTTATTTGCATTTCCTATTTTTTATATGCATTTTCTCTTTGAAACAAGGCTCAAAGTTTACACATTAGACGTTAGTGCACTGTAGTAAGGAGGCCACTAATTTGTTCCCAGCCACTTAGCCCCAAAATAATCACACAAAAACCATATTATTTGCTTAGCCCATTACCTCATTTTGAAGACAGTTTCACCTATATTGGTAGTTTGTCAGTCACTTTCTTCTGCATTTCAGAATATCTGGCAGACTCATTCATGAAGTAGGAACCCCAAAGGATTGTCTCACCTTTTAGGCAACTTCAGAAGTCATTTCTTTGTGGATCCTGCATGTCCAGTTCATGAAGTAGTCCAGGCAGGAACAGTTTCTTCCCCAAATGGCTAACAAACTCTGTAAGGAGCCTCTTCGATGCCCATCTTTCTCTTTAAGTAGCTTGGTACTGCCAGTAGCAGATGTGTCTCATTGTCATGAAAAGTCATAAGTTCTTAAACATTATAAATGACTTATTCTGTAGGTCTTTGAAAGATTTGAAGAATACCTATCTAACTGAAATATATCTCTGTACATCTAGAAAATCTGACTACAAGCTTGACTATTATAGATGATTAACTATTAACCTATATTTCTTAATTATACATTACATTTTTAAATAAGCTGTACAAACACAATATCTTAATCAAGAGCAGAAATATGCGTACAACAAAATTGACCTTAAATTTGTATCAATAAGCCAAGATCTATACCAATGCAAATCTCTGTAGCATATCCCCCTTTAATGTAAAAAAAAACATTTATAGACAATATTTGGAAACATGGGTGTTGTTCTTCTCCAAACTGCTTCCTGCTGATTGGGGGTTCTGTTAATCAGGTCTTTCATGGTATATCTTGTGTTCTAGGTTCATCTCGGCTAGCAGGTGGGTGAAGTAATTTTGGGGGGGTGTTCACAGCAACCTTTCAGGGGGAGTTTGTCCATCAAACCATACTAGTCTGGAAGCCATCCACAGGTTCTCATCCTCTGTGGAAACAAAAGAAGAACCTCTTTTCCAAAACAACATATTCTTAGATCCATATTTTGAAATCAAGATACATTTAAAGTATATATGTTGGTTTGGCTTAGCAAGCCATAAAATAAAATGTCTCTATGTGCTTAGCTCCTTTATAGTCAAAAAACTGAAAGAAAACATAATAATATACATAATCCAAACTCTCTGTGAATTTTCCATCTTTATGTGGTTTATTTATTTTACTCCTTTAAATCTATGACGGTCTTATGTTGTCTCTGTAAAGACTTTGTTTTATTTTTTAAAAACCATTTACTTATTTTTATAACTCTCTATGCTCTTTTTTCTCTCTCCCAAGCCTACATACATTTATCTGTGACCCATTTAGAGATCTTTTATGCCTGAATCTGTCCTGTTGTATATCTGTAATTCTTTACTGTTCAGGAACATTTCTTAAAATGCTAAGCTCATCTTAAAAAACTTAAGCTGCACCATTGCTAGGAGAAATGTGGCACTTCCTTCTTGCCCCATCCAGCCCAGCATGGCAGAGCTGCTCACTGCCTCTGAGAGCCATGCACAATGCCCCATCTACCTAAGTTCTTCCCTATCAACAGAACCCAAAGCAGCTTCTTTATTAGCCAATGGTATTCACAGCATACAGAGTGAAATCCCACATCAGTGCACCTTTATAACATTTCTGGAATAAGTCTCTGACATTCATTTAAAAACTCAGAGACTCAGTAGATATTCCTACCTATAGTGAGAGTCCTAATGACAGTACCATGTGCCAAGTGCATCCTGAATTGCTTTATTCTTCTCTTGGTAGCATTTGGGCGCAATTGTGTTTTTCACTCTTTGAATGTATTCATCTTGCCCTCTATCTTTCTGTAATGTCTACAGTTATTATAAGTCACCGGGTAGGAGTTGAATCCTTCATTGTTCTACCTTTGGTACTCTTACTTATTCATCCCAAACGTGGAATATGGTAGAAAAATGCAAGGAATAAATGTAGGCATTTAAATATAGTAATAGCCAACCTGAAAATGTTCTATTTTAAAAGTTGCTTTAGAATTCCAATTCTTGAGCTATAGCTGAAAGGCCTAAATGTTGGTGCTGTGAGAAAAATGTGTGTGTGTGTGTGTGTGTGTGTGTGTGTGTGTGTGTACATACATACATACATATACATTTTGTATATATACAAAACAAATAAAAGCAGCCACCTGTTTGCCTTGTTCTAATCTGTAGGGATCTAATGTGAATCCAGAGCTCTCACAGCAACCATGAAGAGAGCTAGAACAGTGGTGGATATTTAGAGATTAGAGAAACCTAAAAGTTTGACTAAAATAGGGACTTTATTGAATGCTTCTAACACACTCATTTCAGAGAGCTCTGGAGTAAGTGCAATAAAAACAAGATTCTCCACAGCTGGCTCGAACTCTCAGAGCTGAAGATTCTCCAGTTTTGGCTTGAACTCTCAGAAGCTGATAATTCTCCACTGCTGGCTCTAACTCTCAGAAGGTGAAGCAGAATTTAAAAAGAGGGAGAAACAGCAAAGTGTAGGTGTGTACA
Source organism: Microtus ochrogaster (assembly GCF_000317375.1). Lineage (NCBI taxonomy): Eukaryota > Metazoa > Chordata > Mammalia > Rodentia > Cricetidae > Microtus > Microtus ochrogaster. The sequence goes on from NC_022010.1 coordinate 60,098,742, forward strand.
GTCATGTTGACGAGCAGCGATTGTGTATCTCAGAATCTTTTAAGGAAGAGAATGGATCATATGTGGCTACCTTTAGGACAATTAATGAAATGTTGCCAAAAAAACAAAGCAAGACAAAGCAGAGAATAAACAATCTCACTATGACCTAGAATCTACTGCATTAGTGTGACACCACTCACATGAAGCAAACATTACAAATCACTACAGGTTTTGTTTTCTTATGTTCCATTATCATATGAGACTCGAGGAAACATACCAAAATGCACACACGCACGCACGCACACACACACACACACACACACACACACAGAGTCTGTGAAGAGGGGGGAGAGAGAGGAGACAGGCAGAGACAGAGAGAGACAGAGAGGAGAATCTGAGTATCCTTGGTTTAAATTCCTTTTTTAGGTAGTCAAGAAGCTGAAGATGCTGAACCATGAAGGAAAGAACTAAAAATCCGATGATGTGCCTCAGGTTTAATGTCAGACGAGAGAGAAGCGTTTGCTTGCTGCTTGTTGGTGGGAGGAGGCAAGGCAAGAAGTGGGGCTACTTCTTGTGTCCCTTTGGAACAGCTGTCAGGTGAGTAAGTGTGACACGGCTCCCAGTTGCTGAATCTTTTCTTAACTCTGTCAAAACAAGTGGGTGACTTCAGATATTCTATTGCTTAGACTCGCAGGAAAGCAGAGAGAGAGAGAAAACAAATCAAAACAAAACAACACAACCCACAGACCACAGAAGGAAAGAAAGTAAGGGAGAGCAGCAAGTCAACAGCAGTAAAGTGTTTCACAGTATACAGATCAAAGATACACAGGGAATTAGCAATGATTGTATTATCTATCTGATGAGTTCCCTTTGGTCAAAGCCATGTGTTAAAATGGAGATCATTTGAGTCTGAGGTTTACCTTGTTTTCAATATATTTGTTAAACAACTAAAGGACTGTAAAAAGGAAAATAAACAAAAGAAGATGGTTAATGTGCAGGCCGGCTTCTCTCTCAAAGCCTGTTTTCAGTCTCAATTCCCAAGAGGTCAATATTTAATAAGATGTCAAGCTAAATTTGGCTGCTTGTGTGTTTGAGTTATCCTAGCTCTTGCTTTCTGGCATTTTCATAGAACTGACTACAGTGAGGAAATCTGGTCTACTTGAAAGGCTGTGAATCAGGCTCTCAAAGAATGTTCTGATGTACTGCAAAAATACTGAGCCTTGATGTCTGTCCTACTTCCTTCCATAGAGAACAAAAACTGAACGTCTACTTTTGCAAGAGGGGGGGAAAAAAGCTTGATCTCAGGTAACGTCAAACCTCAGCTATAAATAAACGCGGTGAGGAAAATGAACCCTCCGAGAGTCTGTGTCGTGTCAGGTACATCTGAATGTCGGAGAACAGTTCCCCAATTATAATCATCAGTGCAAAGGAAGTCAGAGATCCAAACAGCTAAGGTTAAGAGGAGAAAGCTGAAGGGAACATGAGCTGCGATGGGCTGGAAAAGAAACGGGCGGCTGAGGATCCGGCGCGAGCTCAGTGGAAGCTCTAGCTGATGACTCACAGTGTCTGTAATCGGTGCATCCAGAAAGGACAGACGAGCATCTCACCAAACATCACACGTACTGTCCCAGACCCTCCCTGCTTTGTGTGAGCGCAGATTGTAGCAAATGCCTTGCTCTAATCTGATGGTTCAGTCTGAGTCTAGGGCTAGGAGAAAATGGAGTAGAATTCCAGGGCAAAATGTACGTGGGCATGAAAGTCCGAGCCATCAAGAATGATAAGAAAATTATAGCCCTCAAAGGAAATACCACCTGGAGGCAGGATGAGGTTCAAGGTCATTTGTTCCTGTAAACCATTAGCACCTCCAATGAACCTCAGACAATCTGTTAAGATGGAAGCCAGGTTAATATCCATCCATTCTTCCACTGAAGGGCAAGAGTGAATTGCATACCAGCCAGGGCTGTGCAAAACAGTGAAGTCTTGCTTCTTTTCTTTGATCCCTTCTCTGCTTCATATTGCTGATTTGTTTACCATGCCTGCGAATTTTAATCCAAATGAACTGTTTTCATTTCAGGTAGATTTCAATTTGTGAAATTCATATTTTTATAACTCTCAATTCTTTTTATACCATTATATTGTCTATTTCCTTCCCCCCCCCCCAAAAAAAAGATGGAAGCCAGGAAATTGAAATTAAAGGGAAAGAGAAAGCAACAGAAGCATGAGACTCAGGAAAGCACCGAACCTTGCTAATGCAGGAAATTGTGAATGAACTCACGAATACCAGAGTGATCCAGCCTGGAAGAGTATTGGTGGGGAAGCCTTCGCAGGTGCTATACAGAGTCTCCTGGATATGATAGGATCTCTGCACTTAGGAACTCACAGGAGTCCTGGTTGCCTGCAGGAGATCAAACTAATCAAAATTCCAGCTTTGAACTCATAGGCCCAGCCTCTAGCTGAGGAGCTACTCTTATTGATGGTTGCTGGAGGAAGGAGAGCTCGTTCTCTTCAGAGATGTGGTCCTTGGTAGGTTGCCCATGTACTGGTGGTTGGCCTTACACCCATGCACATATGGGCAGCACTAATTGGGCTCAGTGTGCTTTACAAAAAAAAAAAAAAAAAACCATCAAGTTGGGAGGAGGACATAATGGGGCTCTATGAGAAGAGCTTGGAGAAGGGGACTAAGAAAGAATATGATCAGAATGCACAGCATATATGTATGAAATTCTCAAAGAATAAAATATACTTTTAAAAATCTGAGTAGGTAGCATGTATATACAATATTTACTTACAAATACTTGCACTCTTAGTGTAGGCAGGATATAATGCATAATATTTTAGTCAGGACTTCTAAATTCTTGCAGATGATTCAGCTGTTTTATGGTTTTATTCGTGTAGATGTTGTCATTGGTGTGGCTAAAGGGAAAGTCGGAGCTGTTCAAACACTGATGGGCGGGGGAGAGGAACCCCGGCACCTGAACTTGAACTCCATCTTATACGCATAAAGGAGAGCAGCTCAAGGCCAATCAGCGTCCTTAGATGCCATGCCAGTGAAGTGCAGTGCTAAGAGTGGACTGAGACAGACTGGCAGGTGTGTTGGTCACTTTTATTTTCAGTGAGATAAAACTTAAGGCATGAAATATCTGTTTTGATTTCTGGTCTCAGAGGTGTTAGTGTCATCATGACATTTAGAGCATAGATGGAGCCAAACATTTCATAGCATGTCAGCTAGAAAGCCCAGTATAAGGAACAAAGGAAGAGGCCACTGCAAAATAGACCTTCCAAGGACATGTTTCCCAGTAACCTGCTTCCTCCAATTACCCCCCACCTTTTACCACTTCCCAGTAATATTTTTTTTTACTCTGCCAAGAAATCACTTCAGAGCCCTCATGATCTAATCATCTCCAAAACACGCCGTCATAGTCATACTTAGAGCAGTGCTTCATTAATTCCATAGGCATCTCTCAATCTAATCAAAGTTTGCAGGGAAGGATAGCCATCACATAGGTGCATCCTGAACCCTGAGCAACTACCAGCTGTGGTTTTCCTCATATTTTAAATCAATCACATGAAATGATTAGAAGTAGAGAGAGTGAGCACTGTGTATCAAGTTCATGGTCTAGCGGGTCTACACTCTGCTCTCCCAAGATACATCCAGGAAGACAGTTTGGGAAATGAGTGAGCTAAAATTCCTTGCTATGTCATTTGTGTATTTATTTTGACTTGAATGGTTAGAGAAGGGCTAGGCAAACTTTTTTTTTCTACAAAGGGTCAGATATTAAATACGTTAGACTCTATGATGCCCGTTTTATTTGTAGATACCACCCAGCTCTTCATTGGTAGCTTGAAAGCAGCCATTGACAATAAAAGCTAATCTGAACAAAGCTTAACTGATTGCAGTGAGATTTTACCATAATAAATGGTTTGCTTGCCCTGGTCTACAGGCTCAGGTATCTAGTGATGTTCAGTTATCTTTTCCTTCTACACACTCACTTCTTCCAAACTTAATCATGTTAAATTTTGCCAGATAATCACATTAGTCACTTTGTGACTCATATTATTGTCTGACTAATTTTTTTCTCGATATTAAACAAAATATTTTTTGTATGTTTTCAGAATTAGTGTCTCAAATTTTAATGTGATTATTAGGAGTAAAAATACCTTGTTAATCATTTAAAGTTCATTAATATGCATTTAGATGAGGGGATCTGATATTTCTTGATATAGATGAGCGATATTAAAAAAGATGACCCATTAAATTATCAGCTTAAAAATCATTTGCTTTTCAAAAGTGTAATATTTAATGTTATTGAGAAACAAAAAGAAACTTCTTATTATACTGTCCTAAAATATGCATGAGGAAGTTTAGATCTTAAAGACTATTTTTGTATGCAGAATATTGATTGTTTAGCAGACATTCTCAGGATTTTATCATTTCTAGTTTTCTTAAATGACATCACTTTTTTCTTGTCCTAAGAACACATGGGGTTTCACAGAAAATGGAGAGAAAGCTACCATTTGAAACAGTCAGTTTGTTGTAGCAGAATGTATCATTACCATATTGAGGATTTTGAGGGCAGGCTTAGGATGATTTGGTCTTCCTGTATTTGGGGAGTTGACTGGGCAAAAATGGAAGATGGAAAAATGTCTTCACGCTACTGCTATTAATCTGAGCATTACTATGTGAGTTTGTGGGGGGTCAGTATCTCAGAAAACAAAAACTGGGTGATAACACAACAGAAATTTATGTTTACACAGTTCTAGAGTCTATAAAATTTGAGAAGATAGGGTTGGTGTGTCTGGTTTCTCCTTAGATCTCTGTCCTCAGCTTGCAGGCGATGGTTCCCTTCTCAATTTGTCCTTGCATGACCTTTCTCCTTCTTTACACACCCTTGCTATCTCCTCTTCTTCTTGTGAGGATACCAGGCCTGTAGGATTAAAGTCATAACCTCATTTTATCGCAGTTGTCTCCGAGAGGTCCTGTTCTCAAGTTTGAGGGTTGGAGCTTGCACAAACAAATTGACGGATATAGGATTTATCCCTTAACTGTATTTGTTAACTTAATATCCTTGTAGACTTACAGGATTCCATCCTTGAAACTTAACAAATGCCCAGTGCCAAAGGAAAGGATTAAAGACCATCCTTGTAGGAGCTGGAGAAATGGGGTTGGTGGAGGAATGGCACTTACCCTGAGCTACGGAAACATGCAGACATATTTCTCATACATTTCAATGATTTCTGAGAATTAATTCCCATAAGGAGAAACACCATCATCATAAGTGGACGCCACCTCTGACCCACCTGCAAATCTTAATCATATTCATCTGGAGGCCATGTAGACAAGCTTGCAGATCAGCATATGGGCAGATCAATGAACAATCCAATTCCAACCCAAGATGTATTTTTACAGTTCATTCTGGAAGTCTCTATGAGGAAGAACAGAAGATAAGGATGAGAAACATCCTAGTATTTTCTACCATATCTTCCCAGCACTAGGGACCTATTTCATGAGGTCAGCTTAACAGAGTTGTGATCACAAACCATCATTATGAGCAGCTTACCAACCAAAAGCTAAAACAGTATGTATTTATCGTTGCAAGTCAGAGTCCAGACGAGTCAGAATTAGCAATGAACCATAATTCAAATTCCTTCCAGAAGCCAGAGCTCTTCTGCTTTGTGATGACACAGATAGAAAAGAGAAACCTCAGATGCACACAAGTACAAACTTGTATGATCCAGACTTTGAATAGTACCCTTCACTAAGACTGAGCCCTGTTGTAGTAGGAGCAGAGGGGCTGCATCCCCAGTACCCGGCCGCCCACATGGCTAGCTCTAGCTTATGCCCCGAAATAACAACACACAAACTGTATTCATTTAAACACTGTTTGGCCTATTAGCTTTAGCCCTTACTGGCTAATTCTGATATCCCGATCAACCCATTTCTAATAACTGTGTAACACCGGTCTTACCGGGAAAGATTCTAGCCTACATCCATCCTGGGTCAAAGCTTCATCAATCGCATCTGCCTGGGAGAGGGGAGGATGGTGTCTCTGTCTGAGGTATCTTACCTCACTTCCTCTTCCTCCCAGCATTCTGCTCTGTTTACTCCACCCACCTATGTTCTAAGCTATGAGCCCAAGCAGTTTGTTTATTACTTAACCAATGAAATCAACAGATTGATATATGACACTCCCACATCAGAGCCCATCACCTGGAACTTAGTCATATGGTTCCAAATTATCTCTAAGAGTGTTGAGACATGGAAGTTATCATAGATTCCTTCAGGGTTTTTTTTTAAATTGCTATTTTGAACACACAACTATTTGTCAAAGTTCTTTTTGTCGATATCTAAATAAATTTTTGTTTTTGTTTTCAGAACACAGTATTAAAATAATTTAATAGCCGGGCAGTGGTGGTGCACACCTTTAATCCCAGCACTTGGGAGGCAGAGGCACGCGGATCTCTGTGAGTTCGAGGCCAGCCTGGTCTACAAGAGCTAGCTCCAGGACAGGAACCAAAAAGCTACAGAGAAACCCTGTCTTGAAAAATCAAAAAAATAATAATTTAATAACAGGTAGTGAAACCATTAGAGAGAAATATGCATGTGGTTGTAGGCAGTTTAGTATCCCTTTACTACTATTATTAGAGCAGAATTGCTAAATTGAGGTCTAAAATTTGTTCCAACCTCAATCCCTCTTCCCTGACTTGTACTGGCATTTTTCACCACTGAAAGTTATGTAAGACTATTCTTCTTTCATCATAAATATAGATTCTGCCCTATTACAGACTTGACAGACATTTCAGATAATGTTAGAGATGTCCCATTAGAAACCTGAAATAATTTTGGTGCTTTCTTGATTGGGGGTGGGAGTCTGGAAATGTTGATCAGTATGCTATGATAGATATAGACTCACCAGTCTAACCCCTCACCCTCCTTGTTTTGATATGAAAACTCTTTAAAAATATGCTATAATTTTAAAGTATCCTTATACATTGATTTATCTCAGGTATTTGTTATAGTGGGATAAAGATAAAACAGAAACTTGGTAAATTGGGCTTGGTGGTGCACACTTATAATCCCAGCTACTCAAGAGTTTGATCTAGAAGGATCTTAAGTACAAAGCCTGCCTGATCAATTTAAAGTTGAGAAAGAATGAAAAACAAAAGGGTAGTATAGCTCAGGAATAGAATACTTCCCTATCACATACAACACTTAAGGTTCACTCTCCTATACTGACAAAAACTCGTTGGTATCATGAGTGGGGCCATTAATGTAACACTACTATATGATGGTATGGTTCAGAAACCTTCAGAATTTATTTGCAAGAGGGATTTGGAAAATTTCAGAGAAACCAGCTAGAGAAAGTATAGAACTTATAAGGGAAAGTTTCACAGTCCATAAATGGCAAGGGCTCAGAAGACTAGAATATTGCTAGGAATATACAGAGTTAATTTTCTACTGCTATGGTCACATATAGAAATAAGAACTCTACTGCAAATTAGACCACAAGCCACCTTCCTTACACTATGATAAGAAGTTGAGTTCATTTTGTCCATGCCCTCAGACTATGTGGGAATTGAAGTTTAAAGGAAATGGACTAATCATTCTGTTGGAGATGTCAAGACAGTATGTAATGCAGGCCTTGGTGAAAGAGTAGTCGCTTGACAGTTTTCATTAGATTTGCAATGAGAGTTAAAACAGCAAGAAAACAGAAAGATTCCTAAAACTCGCCCTTTGGTCCAAAAAGAAATTTGTATAAAGTTCCAATGGAAGATGACGTGGATGCTAAGGAGATTAGAGCTGTTATAAAGAAACCGGTTTGTACCAGGATGATGACAGCCATACCTTGAAGGCATTTTAGGAGTTAGCAAGGTCCTACCCATTGCAGACTCAAAGGTATAACACTGTTATCTAACTTCAGTGAAATTTCTCTGAAAAGAGAGGCTTGGATGACGTGTTTGCTCATAGTCACTCTTGAATTATCCTTGGCGTTAGTTTTCCCACATTCAATTCTCTGGGCACACTGAAACCACTTCTGTTGTGGTTCATTCTTGCCAGGCATGCCTTGCTTTGACAGCTGGCCTCATATCATCCAAACAAACCTGGTTTTGCAGCCATACAAAATGCAAGAGTCATCATGTCATGGAAGCTTCCACAGAGATTGTTTTTCTAAAAGCCTGAGAGGCTAGACATTGTATGATAGTGTTGAACCTAACAATGCTATAATTGAGCATGAATATGGAACATAAACTGAAGTAGAGATAGCACAGGCAGTTAGTTAGAGATGTGAAATGTGGCATGCCTGCCAAGAGCCGTGTATATGTATTATAGTCATAAAGACTACAGGGTAAGATTTCCCAAGCCCTCAAGAATCCACTTGATAACTATGTTGTAAAATGTAATTTCACTATGTTAAAGTTAAAACTGTCATTTTTGACTAAACAAAAAGGGGGAAATGGTATAGGAGTTCCTACTGTTTGTGTGTTGCTTTCATTGGAAAATGAATAAAGAAATTGCCTTGGCCTAGTTGATAGGACAGAACTTAGGTAGGTGGAGTAGACAGAACTGAATGCTGGGAAGAAGGGCAGAGTGGCAGACACCACGGATCTCCTGCTTGAGACTGACACTGATTAGAATCTTGCCAGTAAGCCACAGTCGCGTGGCCATACACAGATTAGTAGAAATGGGTTAAATTAAGATGTAAGAATTAACCAATAATAAGTTAGAGCTAATGGGCCAGGCAGTGTTCAAATGAATACAGTTTCTATGTGATTATTTCGGGTGTAAGATAGCCAGGTAGCTGGGACTACAAGCAACCCACTCCTCCTATTACATTGACTGGACATGGAGACTTAGAATTTGTTGTGTGTCCTGCTGGTTTTTAACCTCACTTTGGTCCGATCCTTCCCATGCCCCTATTACTCCAATTTTGGTTATATATTACCATTGCAAGACAAAACTATATTAATTGTTTTTATGGGGCTTACAACTAATAGTTTGTCTTGAGTCTTGGAGCAGACCTTGGACTTGATCTTTTAAAAAAGGCTTGGATTGTTTCAATTATTTGGATTCTTGTGAAGGATTAACAGCATTTTGGATAATGGGATAGAAAAGAGCCTTTGAGAGACAGATATAGGAGAAATCTATGTAAAGTGTCCCACAAAGGTCTATGTTTTAATGGCTTAGTTGTCAGCATTTGGTGCTGGTGCAAGGTAATATTGCCTAATGGAAAGAACCTTTGTTTCACTAGGAAGGAACTACCAAACTGTTAGGTGGTAAGACCTGGCAGAAGGACCTTAGGGACTCTGTAATGAAAAAGATATTGGGAAACTGGACCTTGTTTCTCTCTCTCTCTCTCTCTCTCTCTCTCTCTCTCTCTCTCTCTCTCTCGCTTTCTCTGTGCCACCCCTCTCCAGCTATGTATGTGTGTGTGTGTGTGTGTGTGTGTGTTCTCTCCCACTCCTTCAGTCTTTCCTCTCCCCTCTTTCTCCCTCTCTTTCTGTCAGCTTCCTGGCCACCATGGAGTAAACAGGTCCTCGTGTGATCCTACCATGGTGTACTGTGCCAGCACAGCTCCTAAGCTACATCTATCTCTGGCTGTGGATCCATGGTGTCTCTCTGACTCTGCCTTCTTCCTCCCAGAATCCAGTTCTGTAGTCCCCACGTACCTAAGTTCTGCCCTATTTACATGACCAGGCAGCTTCTTAATTCATTAATGGTAATCACAGCACACAGAGGGACTCCCACAGGGATGAACTACAGTTTGGGAATTTGGGGTTTGAAGGGAAATTCACATACTAGAGTACAGAATAGATAGGGAGGTTCTGCAGGAATAATAAGTGACTGAAAGTTCGGATGAAGCCTGCATGTTATTTGAAAATAATGGATTTCACAATAGAATTGTAGGTGTCTGAGAGTGACACCACTAGATCTATTTTTCAGAGAGTTTACACTGGTGACCTTTGTGAAGATTATCTAAAAGCAATGGGAAACATGCTAGCTTGCTTTAAGCTTTAGAAGAACAGCTATGGGGTCATTTTGATTGCCACCTTTTGATTGACTAGGAAGTGTCTAGAGCATTTAGTGGGCAGGGTCCAGAAGTCCTAGATGAAAAAAAGTAATCCCACAACACAAAACATTTCCCTTTCTAGAGGAACAATGGCCCCCCAGTTAGAAATGTTGGCTAAAATAACAGGTTCCAGAAAAGGGCCAGCTGCAAGATGTTGCAATTAGTTTGCGCCTCCAGTTTGACTTTTATATCTATGTGCATCAGCAACTTTTTTGGATGCCAGCAGATATGGAACACATAGGCTATATGCTATGCAAAATCCCCTCAGGCTGACTCACTTGAATACTTTCTTTCTCCTTCAAGAAAGTTCTAAATATAATGAGTTGTTACTGGCTAGGGGTGTGGTTCCGTGGTAGGGTATACAACTGATGTATAGAGGGCCCCCGCGTTTAATCTCCAGTAACACTCAAACACCAAACAAACAAACAAAAAATTCAAATTTAAAAAATATAATGAGTTGGATTCATATAAAGTGGAATTGTGAATTTTATTAAGTTAATCATCCACTGTGGACCACTTCATGGGAATTAGTGACAGATCACTTTCCATGCTTGTTGTAAGTGCAGATACAAAACCCTCTGGGCTAGAGAAAGGAAATAAGAAGATCAATTAGAGGGAATCTAGGCACCAAGAAGAAGGGAGGATGTTGAAATGATGACAGGCTTTGGGGACCCGGCGTGTGGGACAGAATTTCCCAGATGTTGTATCACTACTCAAGAGTGAAAATTTGAGGCTCTCACCACAACCACCCTGCATCAGATGCTCTGCAGAAGGACCAGGGACTCAGAAACTTCTCCAGGGTCACTCTTGATCTCAAGGCACACTTTAAGCAGCGCTAGTCATGGTGACCGTGCTTCCCTCCAAGACCTCTTGCTTTGAGCCCCAGCTTGGCCAAATGGCTTTGAGAAATGGCAGTGCATCCTTTTCAAACCTAAACTGTGACAATACAGATGACCCTGTGCACAATGCATGTTACCCTGCTTCTGCCTAAAAAAGGAACTCATTAGGCTTGTGGAAATGTTAAACGTCACCTCCCTCGGAGAGTTTTAATGAGTACCATACAAATAAATCAGCGTTTATTCTTTTGCCCTCCTTTACAAAGAGAGAGCTCCTAAGGAGTTATGTGTAGTGAGCATCCACAAAACACCGCAGGAAAACACGCCTCCTTCCGCCAGGACACACTGCTGGACAGGGCCTGCTTTTGCATAAGGTGGAAGGAGGCGCTCTTAATGATGCTCCGGTGGCTCAAACAATGTCTTTGAGCCTGGGATACCTCCTTTCTCTGTCCAAGGCTTCGGCTGCCCCGAGAAAGGCAATAACTAGCGGACAGTGACAGGACGATGTGAAAGGAGAAAAGAAAGGAGAAAGGAAAAGTGGGAAACCCATGCTTTTTACATCCGCTCTTTGTGCTAAGGTTTCACATGCTCACAAAAGCCGTACTTCAAACACAGGGCAGACACAGCAAAGAGGGCCTTGGCCTCCAGTGTGACAATGAGGAAGGAACTGGGGCAGCATGGCTGCAGAGCACAAAGTCCTCCCTTTATTGGCATCCTAGGGGCTGAACTTTCTGTCATCTGCTTTCCCACCTCCTCCTCCTCACTGCAGACTGAGGAAGGAAGGCGGATAGATGGTCACGGAGGGAGAATCCATTTACTTCCTGCAGCAGCAAGCTGGAATCTATTATTCCTCTACCTGTCTCAACCAGGCAGCTGCATGTGACTCCAACTTCTGCTCTGGGACACTTCTTTCTAGCACACTGAACAGGCAGAAAGACATTGCTCAATGAGTTAAAAACTAATTCTATGTTTGCACTGAAGGTCATGTGGGGCTTATTTTTTTTTTCCTTTGTGATTCAGGCTGACATGTCTTTTGTTTTGGACTCGCAAGCAGGCAAAATCTCTTCCACTGACATATGTTTGGGCAGCTAAGAAACCTGGAGTTGGAGATCTTGCCTAACTGCATATGACTGACTATGATAAATTGCTCCCCCTCGGAGCTGCTTGCCTGTGCATTGCTGGTCTCAGGTTGTCTAACTGGAATGCTGTCCTTCCTTAGAACACAGCCCTCCTTAGCCAGAAGAAGAAACCAGAGGCTCAGATACAAAAGGAAGCTAGAAAGTAGGTGCAGAGGTGTCAGAAGGCAGAAGAAAAGGCCAGGAAGGCAGCCGCTGGGGTGAACTGGTGGACCGCTCAGTCCTCCCTTCTATAGTTCACTGGGCCCTGGGACAGTGGAAGCCTTAAGCATGGCCCCTCTGCAGCTGGGAAGGAGGCCATCGATTGCCCATATGGTCAGGAAAAAGTTAGCTGACCTGTTTCCAGCCTGAAAAATTAAACCAACTAGCTCTTTCAACCTACCCTGACAATGAGAAGGAACAATTGAGCTGCTAAAAGCAAAATACTATGAACACAACAGTCTAGATCTTGCTTCTGTTAAGTTTAACTACTTCTGCTTATGAATCAAGATACCAAACATCTAGAAAAAGTGATGTATTTTGTGGCAAATGCCTGTTTTCTTTAGGGTCTTTCATGGTTTTATCATGAGAATTTAGAATCCATGCTTCAGTCACATGTTACATAATCTAAGATACTGTGTTAGCAGTAAAAGCAGGCTGATCTCAATGGCTTAGGATGCTGATGGACCCTCTATTAAGTTTATAATATAAAGTTTTAGATGGTGATTGTTAGATGCTTTTCCTATCACTTTGATAAGATACTCTGACAAAAGCAATTTAAGAGATAAAAGGGTTCACTTGGGCCACAGTTTAGGGGTAGAGTTCACAAGGGCAGAGAAGTCTAGGTAGAAATAGCTTGCAGCAGCTAGACATATTGCAACCACAAGCAAGAGCAGAAAACAATGAATTAATAAGTGAATGTCAGTTTTCAGCTGACTCTCTCATTTTTATATAGTCCTGGATCCTCTGCCCAGGGAAGTGGTGCCACCCATAGTGGGCAGATCTTATCATATCAATTAATAAAATCAAGCTAATGGGCGGCTGGCACACTCAAAGGCAAAGGAATTCTAAATCTCATCAAGTTGAAGATGAACCCTTCACTATCACAGCAACCCTTTTCCTAAGGGATTTTAAACTCAGTCTCGGTGTACCTTTGTAGCAAAATATCATCCTCCAGCCACCATGCTGCAACTCTGTAGCAAGTAGGAGGTACCAGCGAGAAAAAAAATCCATCAGTAAGGACAACATGAAGGGCTCAAGTATTGATGTAGAGGGCCAGGAATTGCAGGTCCCAGAGCTAGCTAAGTCCAGAGCTTTGCTTTTGACTCTCTTCACCACTCCCCAAGACCGGCTTGCATGCGGTCCATCCCATGTGCAGGCACATCCCACGTGCAGGCACTTGCAGTAGCTCAGACCCTGCTGTGGGAGGGGAAGCTGTTGATCATCTTGTTAAAAAGAGTGTGAGACTGCGGAAAGGGGACCGTCAATGAGATTTTATATTAGTCGTTTTTGAAATTCAAAGAGCGTGGAGAGCTTTAATCTGTGTTTACTCAAGCTATTTGGCACATGGAGGATAAAATAAAGTCTTTGCTCCAAATTCCAGCCACCATGTCACTGTCAAATCTAAGCTTCTCCTGGCATAGAGGAGTCCACGCGCCACAATCAATTTTCATCTAGGCACATACTTCTGTCTGATGGAAATGAGGTGTGGGAAAAGCTAAGGGTGTTTATTGACCAAGGGAAGTTAATCTGCATAACATGAAAATTCACAAAGGGACAGAACAATGAGAAGAGATTTAATCTTCCTTCTTTTTTGGCAGATGTCTGAAGAAACACACATGAAGACACTGCGTGTGCTTGACCTTGCTGTGTGTTATAAGATCTTCTCAATAATGTTGAAAGGTGAACAACTGCTTGCTCTCCCTGCCCAGTTATTCAACCACGCTGCTCTGCATCTCCTGCAGCAGAGCAGAACCTGGAGCTGCATCTGCAATTCACTCTGCATGCTAGCCTCATCCTCACCCTTGGAGGATGGTTTGATGAGGTGGACAGAGAAGCTTGGATTAGAAGGATGGCGCTCTAACATTAAGCACACTGAAAGAGTCGAGGTACAGTTTCTTATTTGGGTCCTGGATTAAACCCAAGACATGGTGCATGCCAGGCAAATCCTCTACTACTGAGCTGTATGCCCAGCATGATAGAGTTCTTAATGATTGCCATGAAGCAGTGTGCTCTTGTCTACATATCCAAAACTAAGCACAGACTTCACAGTTAACTTTGCTCCTGCAGAGTGCTGGGGCTGAGAACATCTGTTACTGCCAAATTCCTGGAGCCTAAATGTGTTTCCAGAAGTGAATCAGAATTATAGAAGGGAGATGGAAAAGTAATTCGTGGAGGCTGTGCCCTGCACCCACCACTCCCGGCACATCACCTGACACCCACTTTTTTAACGCAATGATAGATGGCGTTCTAGTACTTTAATTCAATTAAAGCCATTGCCTTGGTTAGTCCTCTTTCCAGCAACACAGGTTTTGTATCATAATGTTTATATGGTACTTCATCTTTGATCTCATTCCCTGCTACTCTGTCCCCAACTCCGCCATGGCTGCTGCTACTGCTACTCTGTCCCCAACTCCGCCATGGCTGCTGCTATCTCTATTGCTTCATTGTTCCCCAGCTAAAAGGCAGCAGAGGTTTAAAAAACACGGTGAGAGAAGAAATGGTAGAGACAGAAAAAGGCGTGGTACCCAGTCCGACCACGAGCTGAAGCTCAGCAGCAGGAAGACAGCTGGCTCCCTGGCTGTTGGTTCAGTCTCTCTGAGCCCCTGTGAGCCCAGATTATTGATTCTCTGAGGTTTTTTTTTTTTTCGGGGGGGCGTATTCTTAACCAGTCTGGCTCCTACAATCTTTCCTCTCCACTTCTTCAGGATTTCTCCGAACTCCCCCTAATGTTTGGCTGTGGATCTGCATCTGTTTCCATCAGTTGCTGGATGAAGCCCTCTGATGACAACTGGGCGAGGCACTAATCTGGTCACAGGAGAAGGCCAGTTCAGGCTATGTATCCACTATTGCTAGGCATCTTAGTTGGCATCCTTATAGATTTCTGGGAGGTTCCCTTGTGCCAGGTTTTACCTGACCTCAAAATGCACCCATTTTCCAATAGCGCTCTCCCTTCTGTGCCCCCCTTAACAGTATACCTGCACCAAGTCTTTTAAAGCAAGCGTGGAGATCTCAATTAGTGTGTCAACAAAGAGAACTGTATGTTAAATTCCTAGAAGGTAGATGTCAAGAATGGCTGGAAAATATGGTTGCATGACTTATCCACAAGGAAACTGCATACCTACTGACCATTCAGCCCAGTTACACCTTCCTTGCGAAAACCAAGGAGAGTGGTTTTGCATGAGTGGTTTAAAAAGGCAATAGGAGGAAGGGGGTCAGTCTGAAAAGGCCTGCTCATGCCTCAGGGTGCCAGGCTTCAGTTCTAAAATGATTGTCTAAAATAAATGAATTAGGGTTTCCATTGCTGTAAAGAGACACCATGACCACAACAACTCCTATAAAGAAAGAATTTAACGGGGCTGGCTTATAGTTCCAGAGGGTACTTCATTATCATCATGGCAGGACAAGACTAAGTGCATGCAGACATGATGTGGGCAAAAGAACTGAGAGTTCTACATCTTGATCTGCAGGCAGCAGAAGCAACCATGTCCCACATGGGGCATACCTTGAGCATGTAAGACCTTAAGACCTACCTCCACAGTAACACACTTCCTATAGCAAGGCCACAGCTACCCCAGCCAGGCCACACCCCCTAACAGTGCCTCTCCCTACAGGCATCAAATATATAAGTTTATGTGACTGAAGCCACCAAGTTCTGCTGTTTACTGGGGGTGGAACATGACCCCCTCATTTATTTATATCATCACCAGCTTTCTGGGGTTTTGTTTTTTGTTTTTTGTTTTTTGTTTTTTTTGGTTTATCAAAACAGGGTCTCTCTGTAGCTTTGGAGCCTGTCCTGGAACTAGCTCTTGTAGACCAGGCTGGCCCCGAACTCACAGAGATCCACCTGCCTCTGCCTCCCGAGTGCTGGGATTAAAGGCATGCGCCACCACCACCCAGCTTTGTTTTGTTTTGTTTTAAGCTTTCTGTTTCCCATGGTTTCCTTCACTGTTTAACCTTGGCTGTCCTAAAACTGGATCTGTAGACCACGCTGGCCTCAAACTCAGAGATCTGCCAGCCTCTGCTTCTTGGGTGCTGGGATTAAAGGCATACATCACCACACTTGGCTCTAAGTTTTCTTTAATTCCTTTTCAGAAATTGAAAATTTAGCTAGCTGAGATCTCGCCCTGAGGTCACCACTCCCTGTATTTCATTTCTGAATCTCTTTATCTCCTTGAACACGGAATTGGCTCCATTCTACCTCCTGGTGCCCCTTTTCTTCTCAGTCTGTACATTTTGTATTTTCACTTGCTTAGCTTGTTCCTTTCCATTATAAATCTTCATTAGAGTTAGCACTAGTAACCAAATGACAGAATCTATACTAGGATGTTTTGAGATTTCCTCTGCCAGAGGAATTAATCCAAAACTCCCACTTTAGCTATAGGCAGACTTTTCAGACAAGGGCAAAAAGCAGCCACATTTTTTACCAAATTATCACAAGACCAGTCTCTAGGCTGCATGCTAACATTCTTCTCCTCTGAAACCTCTTGATCTAGGCACCCACAGTTCACATCACACTCAGCACCACTGTCTTCCATGTTCCTACTAGGATGGCCCATTGAGCCCCATTTAAACATTCAAATGTTTGTTTTTTTTTAATTCATAGTCTCAAAGTTCATTTTCCTCCAAACAAATATCATGTTGAGGCCTAACACCAGTCCCTGGCACCAACTTTTGTCTTAGATAGGGTTTCTGTTTCTGTGAAAAGACACTATGACCACAGCAACTCTTAAAAGGAAAACATTCAAATGGGGCTGGATTACAGTTTCAGAAGTTTTGTCCGTTATTGTCAGAAGGAAGGCAATATGCTTGCAGACATGGTGTTGGAGAGGTAGCTGAGAGTTCTACATCTTGATCTGTAGGTAACAAGAAGTAAACTGTCCTACACTTGTGCTTATAGAAAACCTCAAAGCCCGCCCCCACAGTGACACACTTCCTCTAACAAGGCCACACCTACTCAGCAAGGCCACACCTCCTAACAGTGCCACTCCCTATGGGCATTCAAACCCATGAGTCTATGGGAACCATACCTATTCAGACAACTACAACGATGACCAGGGAAGCGTGATAGAAAGGTGACATTTGAGTCCAGGAAAACAAAGGGAGTCACGTTTGGATGTCTGGTAGAATGGCCCTCAAAAGAAACAATGTCCTACAGCCTCTCCCAAAGAGGCCTTTTCTCTCTTCCTGCCATTTTTTCCCCTAGCAGATGACATCATCCAACATATTCTATATTTCACTGTATTTGGTTTGCTTCTCCTCATAAAAAAGTATGGTTATTGGGGGGAAGGCTTTGCATCTGTTTTGTTCATGGTTCTATCCTTAGCTCTGGAATGTAGGCCACAGGAAACAAACTGTTGAGTAAATGTTATATTCATTTTCTTGTATGACTCTGTAAGGCCACAGGAAGTTCCCAGCTGTCCCTTTCTTACAAAGTAGAGCTGTGGGACTGCATTTGACTTATGTGTAATAAAGATTCAGAGTCCGATTCAAACTCTATGAACTGAACATGGGGGTGGGGCAGCTTATCGGGTCATGTGGAATGCAGCTTGCTGTCTGGACTGAGAGACACCCGTGCAGCCCAGACATGCACATGGGTGTGATTTTGCAATGTTGTGGTTTAATGACAGCTTGCCTCCTCCGTTTGAATTAACTCTCACATTCTCTCGAATCTTACAAGTCAATTTTATGAACTCACATACTTCAACTGACTCTCTTCCGGGGAGGTGTTCGCCTACAGAGATTGCCCTGCTTAGCCCCAGCAGAAAGAAAAGACATACCCTTCCCTAGACTCTTTCATTCTTCCAGCGGCCTCTCCAGTTGGCAAACGTGTGGCGGCCTTGTTACCAGTGTGTAGTCTGAGGTCGTGGTTTGTTACAGGCATGAAACCTGCAAACAGCCTGGACTCTCAGTTCCAGCACAATGCAGAGGTCCAGAGGAAAGCCTGAAGGATGGAGCTTGGCATGGAAAAGCTGATGTCTCACCTGCTCCAAGAAGCTATTCTCTGTGGTGTGGCTGGACACTGCCTGTAGCAATGGGCTCCTTCCAGCCTAGAGTGGTGTCCTGGAGATCCTGTAGTTCCCTCCGGTCCTTTGATCTCTGGAAGAAGCAGGCAGAGGCTCTGTGTCCTCAGCGTCCAATGCTTGCTGTTTGGCTCCGTTCTTTCCCAGAGCTTGCCGAGAACAAAATGAGAGCCAGCAAGTTGCAGTAAGAATCGGAAAGCTATTTATACCATCCTGATTTTTTCACACGTAGTGTTTGCAGCACTTTCCAAAAGATGCCTTCCTGTGAGAGGCTGAGTGAGAACAATGTGTAAATGAAGTAACTGGAAGGAGAGACTCGGAGTGGCTGCGCCACCAGCAGACTGCACAGGATGCTGACTAATTAGATGGGGGACATTTTGACTCTTGTTTTCTGGTAACACACACACTCCAGGCCACTGAAAACTCCGTTCCTGCTACCAAATAGAAATAGAAAATATGAAAGAGAGGTATCTCTATGGCCATCTAGATGTATCCTGTATACCAGATCCAGTCTTAAGCAAACAATTGGAAAAAGGTGATCAGAAATAAGTAACCAATGTACCCCTAAAGAAATGATATGATCATTCATACACATTTTGACATTACCCTCTTTGCTTTCTAATGGAGTCCCCGATAAAAGAGGGACTTGCTTGTGCACATGCTAATGCCTAGTAGCCTCCTTCCACACAGTAGGTGTACACATTGCAGTGTTGAGTACAGAGAGCAGGCGTCACTGCCTAGCCCTCTCAACATTACAAGAATCACTTATCCAAAAGAAAAGGGACAGTCATGTAGGCACACACTGTTAAAGGTCCCTTGACAGCACAGGGGCAGGATGTGTGTGTCTCCATTCTGGTTCTTGAGACTTGTGTTGTTGGAGATGTCAAAACCTTCTTCCCATGCAGCAGGAGGCATGGTGTTGATAAGAAAGTAGAGCACTTCAAAAGCATCATCTTGGGCTAATTAAGATGAAATGAACTACTTGCATGGCTTTTATTACTGGATAAGTGGTTCTTTTTTCTAAGATGAGTCTGTCTGACACTTACTTAGAGCATATGGGGCCTATCAAAGTCACTGAGGAGTGAGCCCATGATATGGGTAGCTAAGTAAGTAAACATCCGGAGAAAATGAAAGCTTGCTACTCTATCTTTCAGAGGGTGAGGAAGCTACCATGCTGATGGAGTTAATTCATGCTTGTTAATAGTGCCTGGGTTTCCCTTTTATTTTCTCATTGATCATTCTTACTGTTTTTTTTTCTTTAAACACATTCATTATGAAGAAAAAAAAAGCAACAAAGCTATAATTTGGGAGGAGAGGGTATTGTCCCAAAGAATGTATTCTTTTCCTATTGTAGCTCATCTCCTTTTCTTCATTGCAGTAACCTTGGTGTTTATAATGTACTGTATTGAAGGCTCATTTCTTAATTACATCTAAGTGTCTGCATAATGCTTAGAGCAGAGCCATTCAGCTAGAAATGATTCTCTACCATCAAATCAAAACATGCCTAGTGAGTACGTGCTTTGTATAAGATAGTAGGGCACACCCTGTAATTTGAAAGCTACCCTACATGGACATCCACATCTCTTTCTTTGGTTCACGTTTAGTTTACTTTTGTTTTTTTTTTTTTAGACAGGATCTTGCCACTTAGTCCAGACTGGCCTCAAACTCACTGCGATAGTCCCGGCTAGCCTCAGATGTGTGGTTCTCCTGGGTTTTAGTTACTTTTGTAACACGGAGCTAAAAAGTTCTGACAGGGGGCAGGAGCAGTTCAGTTCATGGCGGCAAAGCTTGCACACACACTTTGTCCACAAGCTAACAAAGAAGAACCAGAGAAAACATGGCAAGACATGAGGAAAAGCCTTTAAGGTTCCACCCCCTAGTGACACCCAACCAGCCAGGCTCCACTAAAGGATCTACAGCCTTTAAAACAGTGTCCAAGTTGGACCTGAGCATTTAAAAATATGGGTTGGTGGGGACCATTCCAGAATGAAGACCATAATTTCACAGAGCATAACTCTGTGAGGTGTGATTGCTGACCAGTGTCCTCATGGTTGGGTCATATTTCTTGCTATTTGCATCTGTTTTCAGAACTGTTAAGGTTGATGCTATGCCAATTCAGTCTATCCCATTCTATGATCGAAATGCCCCTCAGATTGTAAAATAGGGCATTGGTGACAACCATTTACAGGTGTGCTTTGGGTGGGGAGGAGAATCGCAGTTTAAGAACAGAAGGATGGGGTTCTTTTCTTAGTGACATTCTCCGGGAAGACTCTGTGTCCGTACACTGCACAGGGCATCAAGGGTGGTCTCACTTCACAGTAGGTCAATAAGCTCTCCCATCGACACATCTTTCCTTCTTCATGCACTTCTTCAGCTTGGAAATTAGTCTCTTTGATGCCAAGAGAAACTGCTGTAAAGCAATAAAAGATTAGGAACTTGTACATGTCCTAAAGGGGATGGCAGCTCCTGTGTGTCCACTCTCCTTTGTGGTGGCCACTCTGTGGTGTGTCCACTCTCCTGTGTGTCCACTCTCCCGACTCAAAAGCCAGGCAAGACTGCTTGCTCCTATAACCCCAGTTCTGGAAGACAGAGACAGGTTGATCCTAGGGGCTCATTGGTCAAGCAATCTAGCTGAAACAGTGAATTTCAATTTCAATGAAAGACCCTGTTCAAAAGACAACACATAAACAGAGAACATGGCTTGGTGGGTAAAGATACTTGCCACACGTGCCTGGAGACCAGAGTTCTACCCATGGAGTTCACATAAAAGTGGAAGAAGAGAATTTACTTCACAAAGTAAATCCTCTAACCACCATATGCATACACCTGCTCAAATATGCATACATCACATGAGGCATCTACATGCACTATTTTAGTGTCTTTAAAAAGGAAATGGAGAAGCAATTAAAGAAGACACCCTGACATCAACAGCCACACCGTCTCCACATATGCTTACTTGGGCAAGGGACCGTCCATACATAGGATCACATACACACATGAAAAACACAGATATATACACACAGAGAGAGTGACATACACACAGTGGGGAGGAGAGAGAGAGAGAGAATATGTTTGTGGTGATACCCATGAAAAGTAAAGTGCAAACAGAAAACGGAATATATACAGAGAGAGCCTCAGGCTTCAGTGTAGGGCTGACCCAGAACCAAGAAAGTGTGAAAAGAGGGATTGGGTAGAAAGATTTGTACTCTGGAGTGATGCCCTGAGCATCTCTCCAACACAAAGGGTACTGAGAAAACAGCCTAAAGCTGAGCAGCGCGGGCAGGAATTACACTGGTGATTCTGTACGCCCAGGTATTGTAGAGAGGCGGTGAGAGGTATTGAGAGCTGAGCTATGCTGCCGCATTGCCAAGGCCGTGGCAGATCCCAAAGGCACTGCAGGTGGAAGCTGTCAGCTGACTGCACTTGTCATAGCTAAATGGCATGTTCTTTTCTGGAAGGGACACATAGTGCACAAATGTGGAAATCACAGTTATGTCATTCATCAGAATGCGACCCTAACATCAATGACTTTGCCTTCCCAAGTGAGAGGAACATCATCACTATCAGCAGCCATGCTAAACTAAGATTAGAAATTAATACTGTGTTGATATTAGAGTTTATTATAAATAAACAGAGTTATGAATTTTCATATTGCATAAGCCAGATTGGTAGAGGGATAGGCAATATGAGCAACAATTTATCCAAACACAGTCTTGCCTTGCTCCTTAGGTTAACTCATGTAGCTACTCATGACTCAGTAACTTTAAAATTAATACTTAATTGTGTACCATCAGAATAAACTTTTAGGTGGAACAGGCCTCTGGGTGGTGGAAATAACTTGACCAAACCTACAGAGGAAAGATATGTGGATAAATATGGGGCTACAAGCCTGGTTCAGTGGGAAGGTTTGCAAGGTGTGAGTCAGGGATATAAGAGGAAGATGCGAGATGAAGTTCTTTAACAGTATCCTAAATGTCCGTCAAGCAGCAAGGCTTACTAACCGATTCCATGCTATGGGAGACACTGAGACTTTTAAGATGAAGGGTTTCATGGGAGAAAGTCTGGTTATGTGAATGTAGGACTGAAAGGAACAGTGGGACCCAAATACTTCTGTTTCTGTCTCCCAGATGCCAGCGGCAAGAGGCTTCCTCTGCCACTTTCTCTCTTACACATTCTCTCTTACACGAACTCTTGGGCCCTGCACCTCCGCCCTCTCTTTCTGTATCCTAGATGCACTCACTCAGGTGGTCAGTTTTTTCCCCAGTCCACTGTCACAGTCATGCACTGGCCTTGTCGCAGGCCTGAAAGCAACTGGGCTGACTGACTAACTCTGAAAATTCCTGAAACTGTGGGAAATAAATCAATCAGGCAATCAATAAATCCATAAATACCACAGACCCTTCTTCTTTTAATCTGATTATTTTATGGGGCCGCTTGTTTGTCCCAGACGCCCAGTGAGCTTAGCCCTAAAATAATCACACAAAAACTGTATCCATTAAAACATTGCTTGGCCCATTAGCTCTAACTTCTTATTAGCTAACTCTTCCATCTTAATTTAATCCATTTCTATTAATCTGTATATCGCCATGTGGCAGTGGCTTACTGGCAAAATTTCAGCATGTCTGACTCTGGTGGCAGCTCCATTGCTTTTCTCTCTGCGCCTTCCTTCTCCCAGCATTCCATTTAGTTTTCCACGCCTACCTAAGTTCTGCCCTATCAAGAGGCCAAGGCAGTTTCTTTATTCATTAATGATAACCACAGCACACAGACATAAGGGAAACAGAATGTGAGGCCACACCATCTGATTATCTAG
This sequence comes from Microtus ochrogaster, assembly GCF_000317375.1. Classification (NCBI taxonomy): domain Eukaryota; kingdom Metazoa; phylum Chordata; class Mammalia; order Rodentia; family Cricetidae; genus Microtus; species Microtus ochrogaster. The sequence continues at coordinate 60,121,794 of NC_022010.1, forward strand.
GATATTTTGTTATGTGCTAACAGAAAGCTGGTTGGCACAGGAAACAAGTGCCTAGAAACAGGCTCATTGGTGTTTCTGTCCAGTGATGTGATGTCAGAACATTTATAACAGGTTGGGGAGGGGGCATGGTTCAGCAATTTAGGAGAAGCAGAATAGGAATACTTAGAATGTTATGAGAAGTTCATGGACAAGTTATATGAGGGTTCTGGAGACCAGCATGGTGATAGGAATTCAAAAAATTAAAGGTTTTGCTCCTAAGATTTCAGGTAAAGTAAGGACTGATTTGAAAACTGAATTAGAGACCTTTCTTGTCATATCTGGTGAATAATTCACATCACATGTCTCTCTGTGACAAATGTTCCAGGTGCATGTTTGAGCCCTGCCCTGCCCTTGTGGGAAGCTGAGCTTTGAAGGTGACAGGCCAATCTGGCATGGAAATTTCAAGACAGCAAGGCATTCAGGCAGTGTCAAGAGTACTGGTGACCACTTTAGCCAGGTTTATCATGAGAAATAGGGCAAAACAAAGTGGAGATATCTGAAAAACTCAGTTTGGCACAAAAAAAAAAAGTGGGTTCAAAGATGCTGACATGGGTACAGTTGTTAAGGAGATCAGTGCTTTAAAAAGGGAGCTAAGCACTTTACACCATGATGGCAAGAAAGATTCCTCAAGAGCATCTGAAGCCCTGACAAGTTCTTGCTCATCATAAGGTCAAAGGTGTGGCCATATAAACTTGCTTCTAGACTCTCCTTTGAAAGGTGAGTCTTTGGACCTCAGCTAGCACAGAGATGATGATGAAATCATTTCCCTGGATTACTTTCCCCTTGGTATGAACATCAGAACACTCAGAAGTGACTATAGCTGTGGTCATGGTCAAGTGTGCTCTGGTAAGGTTCACACTGGGGACAGACCTAGGTGCTATCCACGTAATACTGCTTTTGCAACATGCTGAATGTCAAAGTTATGAAGTCATGAGGACTTCCACTTAGATTCCAAAATAAGTTTGGAAAGACAGCAGTAAATAGTGGAATCAGAGTATCTGATAAAAGTTGCTGATAGCATAATGTACACAGTGGTAAGAACTGAAGCCTTGATGGAGACCTTGGGAAGACAGCAGTGCCAAGAACATGGAATATCTGGAGCCTGCATCTGTGAACCATATGCAAGATTTGGTAGACAGCCAGCGATGGTATTGAAAGGTGATTGACACTTTGTGGGTGCCAATGAAGCCTGGCAAATGGATGTTGAATCATTGGTGGTGTGTGCATCATCTAGCTATTCTCCACTCCTCCTTTTTCTCTGCTCCTTTGAACTCTCTTTTTCCATAAGGTGAATAGCTTTGGTTTATCACAAGCTCCCCATTGTAATGTTCTGCTTCATAAAAGGACCCAAAGCAACACAGTCAAGGGATCACAGGCTAAAGCCTACAAAATTAGGAACACAGATAAACCTTTCCTGTTTCTATGTTGTGTATTTTGAATATTTTCTCATAGCAATGAAAAGATGACTTAGACTTAAGAAGGCTACAGGCAGCACACAGAGCCAATCTGAGAGAGGTCATGTGGGATGCAGCCAGCAAAGCTATAAAGACAGACTTTCCCAAATCTTGGGAACCAACTATAACATCATTTGAAAAGAATGCAAGACATGGAGACATGAAGACTTGGGGTTTATTTGTGACACGGAATTTTGGTTTTGCTTTGGTCTGGTTCTTCCTTTCTTAGCCCAAATTTCTCTCCTTTGGATTGGGAATGACTATCCTGTTCCATGATCTTATAAGTATGCTCTTTGTTTTGATTTTTTCAGCTCACAGACAGAATTTGTCTCAAGTCTCAGAGTAAACTCCAGACTTGTACTCTTGAATACGTCTAGTACAGTTAAAACTGGGAATTGGGAATGTACAATAATGCATTTTATATTGATGAAAACAGGAAGTTTGTGGACTATAGCAGGATGCTCTAGTTTAAATCATGAAAGTGCCCCAACCCCTATAACTTAAAGACTTGGTACTTAGCATGTACTATAATTGGTGAGTAATAGAAGTGTCAAAAACTGAAACCTATAGAAAGAAGTGCAGTTACTGTAGGCATGCCACGGGAGGGATATTGGGACCATGGTCCTTCCTGAATTCCTTCCTTGCGAGCTCTGTTGGTCCTGTGCTCATACACACATGCTCTCATTTCTTGATTGCCATGCGATGAGACACTTCTTCTATCACATGCTTCCACCATGTTTTGCTGTTTCACTTCAGGGCCAAAATAAACTGGTCATTGAATCATGAATTGCAATCTCTGGCACTGTGAATCCATCTGATCAGATCACCTTTAAGGATTGTCTCTTGTATTTTGATCCAGTAACACAAGTTTACCAGCAGATGGAGCCAGTAACAACATGTGAACATGGGGTTAGGGGGCGGGACAATGGGTAGATCTGAAATCAGTTTCTCAAGTTGCAGGAAGTTGAGATATTTCTTCATTTGAGAAGTTAAATAGCTTCAAACAAGAATGACTGAAATGGCAACGGCTAATTAAAGGTGGGAAGGGGTCATGAATGGCCCTTTCTACTTGCTTATCATTCCTCTCTTTTTTCAAAATAACAGGAGCTCCACAGAGCTCAGATGAGAAAACCTGGCCCAGATTTCCTTCCTCCAGCCCCAGTCTGAACTATAATTAAAACCCTGAGAAAAGATGCACCGAGGTCCACAGAACTTAGAGAATTGTCCTCAACCTCTGCTGATATTCAGGCAAGAATTCCAGGAAACATGCATTTTCTATAGCTCATTATTTGAAGCTCCAAGTCAATTAGAATTTCAAGTGGTGGTTTGTTGGAAGGATGTTTGGTTTCTTGTTTTGCACATGTGGCTTTTGTAATGACTTACTAATGGGTTTTCTCCTACTGAGAAAATTTAGGTTAGTGTAACTTAGTTGGGATGGAAAGACAGAAGACCACATTGAATCTTAGGCTGACTTCTAGCTAGTAGGTGGCTGTTATGAACCAACAGAAATGACCCTGTTGTTACTCAAAACTACAGTTAACAATTTCTCAAAATTTGGAGCAAGTGAAGTATTAAAATCACAGCTTTGGGATAAAATGTAATATATTTCCAATCCTCACATGAAGCTATGCCCAGTATAGAACACAGGATCCTTCAAACGACTTTCACATGCTTATCTCTGCATTTCAGGCACAGGTAGACAAGACACATAGGAGCAGAATTCAGACTCTGGTGGTCAAAGCTCAGCTGAAAACACAAAGTCACAGCAGCAACTAGAGGCAGCAGAAACTTCCAGAGGCAGAACCAGTGTTGTGCATTTCCCAGCTGTTATTGTTGGCTGATACCCTGAGCTAGGCAAACAGCTTGGCAGAAGAAACCAGGCTGGCATCATGTCTACCCAGTCTCTGATTTTGCTCAAATCAGAATTATGGCAAGAGAGCAGAGGGCAGGACGTGGGGGGAGGGGAGTGCTGCTTTTCCCTACGGGAAGCCAGAACACTCTCCATTGACCTTGGGAGTACAGCCACTCGTGTTTTCTGCAAGATATTTGCCAAGCAAAAGTAGGGTTGGCACCTTCTGGATTTAGTTGTCATACTGGGGTACCCTTGTAATCAAATCTTAGATAAATATACAGTTTGCATTACATTCCAGTTTAACCTGGATACAGCTGTTGACCAAACCACCCGCACTAAAATAAAGATGTTATTCTGGATAGCACAGCTTCACAGATTCATAGACTATAACTAATAATCCTAATAATCAAGATGTACATGTGCATGTGTGTTTGTGTCTAATAATATTTTCTAATAAGAGGTTTTGAACTGATTAAATTATTTGGACTAAAACGTCACTGTGTCAAATGAATACCTATTGATTCATGTCACTTTTTAAGTTCAGTCCCTTCTGCACAGTAGAAGAATAAGACACTGAACTAACAAAGCAAGCAGCTGTGACTATTACAGAACATGGAAAACTTGTGAACATCAGACTATGACATACAATTGGTGAACACTACCAACCACATTCTGAGATTCTGGGAATTGACATCTGTCAAAATGGACACTGTGTGCCTGTTCCAAATGTTGGGAGCATAACTAAACTTGATTTTACATTCAGCATAACCAAGCTTGATTTTTCATTCAGTACTCAAAAGTCTTGATTATTCCTTTCATATATTTGACTATTTCATGTCAGAGCAAACAACAACAAAAATCTATATACTGATTTTTTTTAGTATTTTTTATAAGACCCAAAAGTCAATCAATATGTTTACAAGTATTAGATGCAGCAGCATGGGCTGAATAAAGTCAACAAAAGGGCAGAGATAGCAGAATCTCAAGTCAATAAACTCAAAGCTAAAGCAAAAGAATTTTGGGGAAAAATATGTAATAGATATTCAGGGGTTCTAACCTTTGAAATGTATTGGCCTATGGCTCAGAACATCCCAAGTACCAGAATAGATTTTGTCTTCTCTTTTTTCTTAAAAAGAATAACAAAAGAGAAATCCAATTAAAATCTTCCCTTATTTATAAAGTTCATCTTTACCCAGGTATTACTGAAGTGCTAAGTATTTGAGAAGGAAGAGCTTTTCTTTCCTTCAAATGCTTGAGTCCAGGTGGGCCCTCAGTTCATGTGTGTAGAGCATGCAGTGGTCCATGCAGCAAAGATAACTTGTAAGGCACAAACGTGTCTGTTGGAAATTCCAAATGAACACTTTCCATGGTACCCAAGAACATAACTTTGTCCTGTATTGATGGAGACCTAGAAGGATAGTACTTAGTACAGAGGCGATGACGCAGAGCAGGGGGAAATAGTCCTCAGTTTTAGGTCTCTGCTTTTTCCTCCAAATATTCCCCCAAGCAAAGACAATGGATCTTGTGGCAGCTCTGTGGTTCATTAACTGGCTATTCCAATGCGGTGGTTGAAGCCAGTGGCCTCATTTTCTGCTCAAAGTGAGGAAGGGACACAGAACTTTGAACTGAATGCTGGGCAGGGGCAGTGGGACCTCAGCTTCTTTACTAAGATTTTTCCCAGGAACAAAGTTTTTTAAATGAGATTTGGATTTAGGAGAAATCAGTTAAAGAAGTTGGAAAATGAGTTACCATTCACAAAAATGGCCGTAAAGCAGATAGGACAGTCCCCAATGTAGATGACACCCTCCTTTCATTTTCAGAAGTTTGGGGTACCTAGCCTTTTTTATGATAGATGATTTACAAATAGTCCCCCAAGGGGAATTGATAGTACTGCCTACAAAAACAAGTATTACCTGAAGAGAGGTCAAATGGATTTTTTGAATGAGGCCAAAAGTGTAAAACACCGAGATCAAAATATGAGAAGCCTTGAGTCATTGGCAGCTCCAGAGAGTTCTCATTATACCTGAACAGCTGTCTCAAGGTTCAAGTCCCAATTGGAGAGATCTACATTTGAATGCTGGCCTCAGTTGGAAAATGTTTGAGTGCTAGCCTCAGCTGGAGAAGTGTTACCCCACTAATTCTGGGTCTCTTGGGCAGAGCCTGCCCAGCAAGGCCATACAAAGAATTTGCTTAAGTAGGCACCTCCCATGTGCTCCAATGCACTCAGCTACAGGAGGTCACAGGGCCTCCAAAATACACCCATCAATTTCACCTTGTCATGGTGTGTCCAAGAATGAATAAAACAAGTGAGGTAGAAATTGCTTCTGGCAGGAGCTGAACAGGAAAACCTTGCTGGGCAGTGTGATGACTAATTGCTCTCCATTCACAGAAGAAAAGCATAAAATCATTCAACTGCCATCAATGCAGGGAAAGGGTCTCCTGGTGCAATTGTGTCAGGAGCAAACTGGTGAAGATTGCAGAAACTTTTCCCCCTGTGGGGCAGGGGCAGAGATGGAGAGGGACAGAGCATGTCCTTGGGGTGAGTCACCAGGGCCAGCTCTGCAAGACAGATAATTGCCTCAATTCCCTGCCTCCCTTGGAAGTCCATGGATTGCAGCTAAGGCCTGCCTTCATGTGGAAAGTCTCTTGAATTTTACAGGACGCACTGACATACACTCTATTTTCTAAGTTCAAGAAGAATAAGGAGTTTCTTTTTCATAAAGATCAATCAGAGAAGGAAAAGGTAGCTGCTAAGCTACAAATCAAAACTTAAATTGCATTTGAAGGAAACACTTGAAAAAGACATATTTATGTAGCTCGGAGGGCACTTAAACAAGGTGATTAAAGAAATGTAAAAATTAAATGCCATGCCATTGCTTTCAGGGCTACTGGAGATTTTTGATCTTCAAATGAAAGTAAACACAAAAGATTAAACAGATACAAAAATTTCCTAACCTCGGATGCTAGGAAAATAATTCTTTCATTCCCTGTTGCCTTTTAATATATAAGATTCATAGAAGGCATCTTGAGGCTAATTGTGTTCCAAGGGGCCTAAGGCAGGGCAGGTTGGCAGTGGTTACTGAAGTTAGCTGACTCGGCTTAGCCGGTGCCTTCATTTGTTACTCTATTTTTAGCTCTAGTGGCTAAGCACTATGATACCGACATTGCCCCAGTTAGGCATGTCAAATGTGCAATTAAGACCTTCCTAAATAGCACACATTGGAGGCTCCTGTGGAGTTTCACTGTTAAGGTAAACTGTTTCACCCAAGACAGTGCGGGGCCACATGTAGGCTTCATATTCCTACAACATTGCTAAGCAAGAGGGAGACATCCTAGAATTCCTCCATGTGGGGTTCTGTGTGGGAGCTGGTCACCAGAAAAAATGATGTGGGATTCCTCTCTGTATGCTGTGAATATCATTGATTAATAAAGGAACAGAGCTTTATTAAAGGGCAGGGAAAACTAAATGGAATGCTGGGAGAAAGGAGGAGGAGTTAGAGAGAAACCATGTAACCCCACCGGTGCCAGACAGAACTTTAGCTGGTTAGCCACAGTCACTTGGCAATACACACATTAATAGAAATGGATTAAATTAATATGTAAAAGTTAGCCAATAAGAAGTTAGAGCAGTGATTTAATTAATACAGTTGCTGTGTGATTCTTTCCGGGCTAAGTGGGGGGGAGCCAACAAGCGGCCCCCTCTTACCAACAGAAAAACTCACAACTGATTAAGCAAATGTGAAGGAGCAGATGTTCATTTCTTACTCATAAGGTCAGTAAATGGCACTGTGATCGCTCATACAGTATAACCAGAGGCCAAAAACTCGAGCTGGCAAAGATCAGTGACTGCTGTCAAGATTGATTACTCTGCAGCTTTCCTTGAGCTTTGCAGAGGCCCAGAGGGGCTGCTTTGCAGCTCCAAGGCACCCGCACCCCTGTGGAGAACTCCCTGCTTTGCCCTGGAGTCACACATCAGGGACAGTCTGGTTTGCTCCTCTTTGACCACATCCATTCTCACTCCACATCCAGGTTTGCTTCCTCAGCTGACCTCTAGTCAAGTGAGGACTGGCACTCACGGTGGCATAAGGCTGGATCTCAACTACAGATCCTATTCTCTGTCATTCTTGGGTTTTCTGCCTCTCTGCCCAATCTCCTTCACACTGGAGGCTCTGAGATTAATTCAGGGGCTTAGCACTGTCAGAAACAACCAAAAGGCCATTCTTATCTAACAACTTACACGTGTGGGGCTTTGGTCTCTAGATTTGTGTCTCTCATTGTTGCATAGGGACCACAGCAGTTCTCAGACTCCTCTCCTAATCCAATATCTGTGTCTTTTTAACATTTAAAAAATATATATGCCTTGTCTTGAAAAAAACAAAAAAATAATAATAAAATAAAAAAATAAAAAAATGAGCAGTATAGTATGATGCATTTGTCAAGTTTATACACGATCAAATATGTCACAATATGGAGAACATCCTGCTAGCTATGTTTCACAAACTATAAGTTCTGCATTTGTGGGTTGCTCAGCTCCTTGTTCTTTGATGAAGCCACAGTCATGGCATGCAGCAAAGGTAAAGGCATCACAATTTCAACAGTGCCAACCACTCTTAGCAACAGTCATTAATTGTAGAAACCACCTGGTGTCAGTACCACCTACGTGTGGAATTTTGGGTACCTATATGAATACCAATGGCATCATTTGCTAGACCTTTGCAATTTGGCTTCTCATGTGAATATATGGAAAGAATTAAAACTAATATTCTAGAATTATATATATATACCTGCCTAGCCTTCCACAGGAGTAGCATTACTCTGCCTCATTAGGTAGACTTTGCCGCGTCCCTGTGCTGAGCCAATTTTGAGGTAGAATGACAATGACCAGCGTTGGTTCAAACAGGTCAAAGCTGATCCTCTTGAATGTCAGGGCTACTCCAAGCACAGGATACCGAATTAGAGTTTTGACTGATGGGGACATGGAGTCTAGGAAGCCAAGGCATGAACCTAGAAGCAAGAACTGAAGCAAAGAGCACAAAGGAACCCTCTTTATTGGCTTGCTTCCTCTGCCTTGCTCAACTACCATTCTTAGATAGTCCAGGACCACCTGCCTAGGAATAACAATGCTCAAAGTGGGCTGGACTTCCCATGTCAGTGACCAATCAGGAAAATGTTCGTACAACCATGTCGACTGGCCAGTTTGATGCAGGCAGGCATAATCTCTAAATCGAGTTTTCCTCTTCCTAGATATGTCAACCAGACAAGCAAGATGAGCCATTACAATTAATGTGAGTTGCTTTGTCTTCAGCATATTCTGGAAGCTGTGGGGTCTCCAGCAGGAGAGATTTTGTTCTAGAGAAAAACCATTTGAGTTCTTTCAAATAGAGGGGTAGATCTCTATCCATTTGGAAGGAGAGATCTTTATCCATCTTGAGAAACCATTATAAAACAGCAAAAGGTATTAACATCCTTTCCAGGGATACATTTGAGTCAAACTGAATTGTTCATCTTTTCTCCAGAAGGTGCCTGTCCTTTATACTACCTTAAAGAAAAGGCATGGCTTAATTCTACCTCAAAAGTAAATTATAGAGACAGAGTAAACAGCCTTCTACCTGTTTTCTGTTATAGACTTATAGCCTTATAGTCCTTTTTTTTCTTTAATAAAAACCACAAGTGGGTAGGACAGTTCATGTCTGAATGTGAAGGTAACTTGAGTTATGAGATTCCTTAACGTTTTTTTTTTTTCGTTTGAGCAATAGAATTTTATGCTCCCCTGAGCCTGAGACCACCAGGCATTTTCAGTAAGTTTATACCCTTGCTGTACTGCCTGCCCATTTTCTCCCGTTCCTATGTAAGATATGCTTAGGTTTTATTTTGGGACAGTTATCAAGGCCATTTTTGTCATTTCCTCTACCCATTTTGCTGTATACCTTCTATAGCTTGTAAGTGTCCTACTTATCTGCATGCTAGCTAGAGAGTGGAGGAAAGTCAGCTAAGAGTTTTGGGAATGTCCCCTAAGTTTTAGATGAGGACTCCCAGTGTTATGCCTTGTTATGGGACAAGGTGAGCCTGGCAACAAGGATTTCTTCAACTTTGAGGCATTTCCAACAGTTATTTAATAAGGAGTTCTAGTTCTACCAAGTGAGACCACATTTACATTTTTACTGTCACATTAAAAGTTATCGAGGGCACCTTGGTGGTCATTTGTACTCATTGGAGTCCAGCTTTCAATAGGAAACCAGGGACAGCTTTCGTCCTTAAGAATGTCACCCATCATTGTGTCTGAAGCTCTGTCCTCTCCGCAGAGGGACAGTCTCTTTTGTAAAGAAAGTGGGGAGAGCCACACTTTCTTAAAACACTGTTGAGAGTAGCTCTTTTCCGGTGTCTTGGTTTTCCACAGCTATGGCGAGCATTACCCTTTAGAAACTTCTGTCTGGGATTTCTCTGAAGTAGCAGGTACTTTATTAGCCTGATGAAATATATTATTCCTCATGGTTTAGGCTATCAATCTGGCTAGTTCTTTTGTCTGCGGTTACTTTCCCGGGACATTTGGACTATCTCTGTTTTATCTCTGTTGTGAAGAATTGGAGTGTCTGGAGTGGCCCCACATCCTTTTGCAGCTCCTTCCTGACGAATGGGCATACCGATCCATGAAATACTTACCCAGCAAAAATGTGACACTTAGAATTTTTAATTAGCATTAGCTATAGCAAACTTAGCCATGCGCATTTCTAGTCACTGAGTTCTATAGTTCATAAACACTTTCGTGACTTTCCTGGACCTTCTGCAATACAAATAAGTATTCCCATTTTGTCTTCCCTTTTTTTCTATTTCCGTTTTGGAACAATCCTTTACTTAGGTCAAAACTACCATGTGAAATCCATTCTCATCTAAAGCCATTGCCTTTTTACCTTTAACTTTCCTTACCAAAAAACACACCTCACCTATAGCTCTCTACTTCCTTTTCTTCATGGTTCCTATCTTCTTTGTCTTTAGAAAACATGGCTTTTCTTAATAAAAAAAAAAAGTCTATATTCCAATGAAAACACAGAAAGCTACATCTGAAATGCAGATAATACACACTAACACTCCTAGAGGTATTTCTAGCTTGCCTCTAATGAAAGGGAGGATAAAGGTCTGGTGTCTCTGCTTCATTTTGTGTTCGTTTCCTTCCCTCAAGTGTATCTGGTTACTTCTACACATTAGCATGAAGAACCATGAGGACAAGCCTTGCTTTCACTGTATTTATAAAAAGAAACTGGATCTCAACTATATTTAAAAATATTAGGATTAAGTTCATATAATATCATTTGTAAGATTCAAATCACACAGAGTAGGCACCAATGATTTTGTCTTAAAATGATTTTTTTTTTATCTAAAATTGGTCAAGATAAGGTCTTAGTAAAAAAAAATAATCTGTTTTGTGTTTCTAAAAAAAACAGTAGCAAGCAGCGGGGAAAGAAAGCTCAGGCAGACAGGCAATAGCAGCTCCCATTTCTAGGTGTCGTAATGGCAAGTTTAAAAAGCATCATAGAGGGTGGGATCGGCTTGGCAGGTAAGGGTGCTTGCTGTCAAAGCCAAAAACTCGAGTTCAATCACTGAGACTCACATGGTAGAAGGAGAGAATCAACTCCCTCCAGAAATCTCTTCTCTGGCCTCCACACATACACCATGGCAAATGCACATCTGCCACACAAAACAAATAAATAAATATAATGAAAATCATCCTGGAAACATTTACCTTTACATCTCAAGTTAGGCATGCCAAGAATAGTAATTTCATCATAAAGTAAGTTGGAATATGAAAGGAAGATTTAACTATCATGGATCTTACTACTCAGTTTCAGCAATTTGGGAAGCAGATTGAGTTTTGGCCCAGGAGAAAATCATACCTAAAAACAATTATGTGAAAGCAATTATAAACATACATGACAGAATTACATTAAATCAGCCTGGGCAATTAATTGAGCAGAGTAGAAAGTTTACACCTCTACATCTTTGAGGTGAAAGAAAGGCCCCAAGGAAAGCAAAAGGAGTAGCGAGGTGAAGCTTGTTAAGTAGACTTAGGTTAATATCTTTTCCTGTTTAGGAGATAAAAGGCAGAGGGAAGGGCATCTTGGATAACCTTAATATTGTAAAGAGCTCAATTAGCCTGTTGAGAAACACCCCCTTCCTTAAGTGACCTTTCTGATCTTGCCAGAGTTAACAGATTTCTTAGTGTACTTTTCATCCCTGTTAGGAGTCTATGCACACGATCTGTGGCATCTCCGGGGGTGCTGTAATCCCAAGCAGTGCTTCCTGATCTGGGTGTGTCTGTACTGTGGGAAGATGGTCAATAGGGTATGAGCAAGTCACTCATTTGCATGGCCCCTAACTTCCACCCAGGTCATCTTTCCCCTTTGAGGTACAAAAAGCAGTCAGAACCAAGTCCAGCTCTCTCTAATGTGAAAGAGGATTCCCGTAAAGAAGCTGTGGCTGGCTACAAAGGCTCACTGAACCATCAAAATGAAAAGCCAGAGGACTGGGGAGTTTGTCATGAGACTCTCTCCTAGTGATGTACACCCATAAAGTCTCATCAGCATGACTGCCTACACGTGAGCTGAACAAGGACCACACCAAAGACATGCTCAACAGAAATGGGTGTGGGAAAGATTAGGAGGCCTCAACCCTACACAAAGAACAACAGGTGACTAAGTAATGCTGACAGTGTGAAAAATAATCTCCAGGAAGAACACACACTGGTTATTCAATGCCAAATGGTCAGTCCTGGAAACATACATACAAGTTACATTATACAGAGTGAGCAGGTTGTATTTAAGAATATATATGCATATACCTATAAACAACAAACAATGAAAAGGAGGTCATGGATTTGAAAGAGAAAAAGGAGGGGGACACAGAAGAATTTGGAAAGAGAGAAGGGAAAGGGAGAAATAATATGATTTCATTATAATTTCAAAATTAAAAGAAAGCACCCCTTCAATGCCTGTTGAGAATTTGGAATGCTGCATGTTCAGACCCTTGTGTTATCTGTCCAGGGACCACATTCTGCAGTAACTATCACAAGACTGAGGTACAAGCCCTTGTTCTAGGGATCTCTCAGCTTAAGTCTTTCTACTTGGGTGGAACAAAGTGTCTCTCCCCTGAGGCTCTCAAACAGCTCAAGAGGTTAGGCCCATCAGAGAAGAGGCTTGTCCCCACAAATGGCTCTGGTCTCTTTTTCCATATTGCCATTCATGTGTTTTCATGAACATCACATTTCAGGAATTGTCTTACTACCTGGAAGACTAAATCCAGACTTTTGCTGCCAGAATTGCATGTAGTAAATGAGCAGAAACACACACTGAAAATTGGTAGAGAGTTGCGACACAGAAAGACAGTAGGAATACATGGAACAAGATCAGCAAGGCGTCCAGAAGAGGTTGAGAATGAGGAGAGGCATGGGAGGTGCCACCAGCTCAGGGGAGCAGTTCCGGATCCAGTAGAGGCAGTCTGGGCTGGATATCCCCAGACCTAGGGCTGCCCTATCACATGCATGGCACATTTATTACATCTGGGCCTGTAGGTCAGACTCCCAAACACCCAGGTTTCCTGGCCACTGTGACTTGAATCCTTAGTGCTTGACTATCCACGAGCACCAGACAGCCCCCTCCCGCTCCTGCCAAGGGTCTCCAGCGAGGATGTGAAGGGAGGTGAAAGCAAAGGGAGGAAGCAGGAAGGAAAGGATGGCTGAGGAAGAGACTCATTACGAGAGAGAGATGGGGAAAATATTCAAGGCTTCCTTGTCATTATTAGTCCTTAACAGGGAGCTGATACAGGAGTGGGACAGTGTGTTGTTCTGAAGGGTACCTTGGTGAGGACCAACTTCTCACCTTGGCACATGACCAGATAATCCTGTCCGGGTGATTTTCAAGCAGCTGATGTCCCAATAGCCCTTGAATGGTCCCCTCCCTCTGATCACAGTTTGAAGCAGCTCCTATCAGTCACCCCAAAATGAGTTGGAAGTTTAGGAGATTAGAAACACAAATCTTGCCTCCTGGCTAGTTCACCAACTGACATTACCAGTTAATGTCAGGTTGCGAGGACATCACTATAGGGGTTTCAGGCCCTTATATCCACAAAGGATTGAGCAGAAAACACAGGTGTAGCTAAATCAGAGTTACTTTATTGAGAATATTCTTCCAAGAGAAGAGCCAAGGGCTGTAACACGGAGGAAGTCTAGCAACTTTGTTCACTGTGAACTTTTCTGTTTCTTTCTTTCTTTCTTTCTTCCTTCCTTTCTTTCCTTCTTTCTTGTCACCCATGTGCCTTTATTATAAACAGCAGGTGGGACACTTGTAGCAATAGCAAAAATTAATTTGCAAAGGCAGGGACTTGATGAAGCTTCCTGGTGGGTACCCTTGGGGTGAACTTTATTTTCTAAGATGTATTTTGATTTTTGTTTTACGTATCTGAATATTTTGCCTGCATGTATGTCTATATACCACGTGCTTGCCTTGTGCCCATGGAAGTCAGAAAAGGGTGTCAAATCCTCAGAACTGGAGTTATAGATGGTTGTGACCCACCATGTGAGTGCTGGTAATCAAACATGAATCTTCTGCAAGAGCAGCGAGTACTCTTAACCACTGAGACATCTCTCCAGCCAGAGTTCTGAATATTTTCTTGGTTTAGCATGAATTTTTTATCTATTTGCATAATGCTAACTTTTCTAAGCACACCCAATCTGTTATATGTTCAACTTGCAAGTTCTCATGTCATACGTCTAACCTGCATTTGAAGTCTCTGCCCAGGGTTGTGTTTTAGTATTATACTGAGCCATAAGTTACTCTTGGACAATGAAGAGTCACTACATCAGATTGGCAGTGAGTCTTAGTTGGCCTTGACTGGAGTGATTCTTGACTCTTTCTTTGCCAACCTGTGTTTTTCATAGGCTAATTTTAACTACTGCCTCACTAGGTACCAGGGGAATTACAGTTGATTGAATTATAATATTATCTCAAGGGAGTTTTTCTTTACATTGGAATCTTTAACACATTACTGTTTATGAATATCTTACACAGCACTATACAAAAAAGTTATGAATACAAAGTATACAAATATGATACCAATATCAAATGATAAAAAAACTCTAGATAGTTGGCAATCAAACCAACTACAATCTCAAAAATTTGCTTATCTAAGTTTAAAAAAAAAGTCCAGTTATATAATATTGACAAACTTCCAAATACTAACATCCATCTTTTTTCTCTAAGTTGATTATTAAAATGAAGGCAACAGATCATCAAACCAGCCAGGCTCTACATTCAATCCCTGCAGAACGGTTACATGGAACTCTCCCCTTCTTAGAAGGCTGACTCAAGAAGCCAACTAAGCCAGAAAGCCTTCTTCAATTAGACCTCAAATCTAACCATCAGCAGCTATGCTAGCCTGGTGTCGCCAGTTGTCACTCCCAGCAGACAGATCAGTTCTAGTGATGATGAGATCTCTTTCCCTAAGTAGTCTTGGGGACACTGACATTCTTACTCTGCAGAGTCCCGTAACTCATCCTAATGCTAATCAGTATTGCTCAAACAACCATTACCTAAGACTAGGGTATAATAATCACATCGGTTGTCTTGTTTCCAGACCGAAAATAGCTCTTTACAGTTCCACTAAGGATAATCCTGCTCCCACCTGTTCTCAGATCTTGAGGCAATCTCTAATCGTACAGTTCTACTGAGTTATTGTTGGAAATGCACAGTAACATCCTAACCTGGCTACAACAGTGGTGTCCATTAATAAGACATTTGTTTTCTAAGTGGAGCTGGAATTCTCTCGACACAGATATCCATTGTTTTATTGAAGGTAGCAGATCTGCAGTTGACGTTTACATCCTGAAGAGTCAATACAGTTCTGGAGGTCTTTGGTTCGTGTTGCTGCACAGGGAGTAATTTATAAAGAAAATAAATTTAATTATAATTCTTCAAACTTGGACATCCAGTATTAAGATGTTAGCATCTGGATTGAACCTTTTTGGCAGAGCATCCCTTGGCAAAAGTCTGAAGGTCAAGAGAGGTCAAGAGAAAGAGAATGTACTTTTAGAACAAACCAGTTTCCCAGTAATTAACCTACTTCCATAATGTTGTGGAGGTTTTCAACACAATTGCTTCTTTTGGGGGGTTTGCCCTCCAAGACTATTAAACAATGTTTCTAATACATGAGCTTTAGGACTGCATTCAAGTCTGTGCATGTGAGAACTGTCAAATCTGACAAGCCATCACCTGGAATGACAGTGAGAGAGGTGAGCATTATGTCAGTCAAGTAAATCTGCAGGTAAATGGGGGAAATCAAATAGAGGATTTCTTCTGTAAGACAAGCACAAGATTTCGCTTGCTGGCTGATGCTTCTGAAGAAGACTAGAAGCAAGAAAATGAAACCAAGTCAGAATAACCACTTTTATCTTAAGCAATGATGTTACTTGGTTCTGTAGAAGTGGGGATGGGGAGGTCCAAGCCATCACTATATCTGTGATCATAGATCTATGAATCAGTTATAAAATAATGGTGACACAGCCTGGGTCATGTCAGCCAACTTTAATCTGCCTTCTAGATGTCCCTGAGTTTTAAAAATTTGTTTTTTTTTTTTTTTTTTTTTTTTTTTGGTTTTTCAAGACAGGGTTTCTCTGTAGCTTTAGAGGCTGTCCCAGAACTAGCTCTTGTAGACCAGGCTGGCCTCGAACTCACAGAGATTAACCTACCTCTGCCTCTCGAGTGCTGGGATCAAGTCTCAGTTCTACTCCTTACCTATGTCCAGATTAGGGTACCATGCAAAACTGTACAAACTGATGCAACAAAATGAACTAAACTATACATTGTGTGTGAAGTATGTCAAAATTTTCTATTGTGTAATGAAGGAGCAGGAATAGGTTTGAATTCTCTGACCTTTGGTCAGGGTGGAGCACATCCACCTCTATGGGCCATGTTAATGTCTAAAATACCAAATAACCACACCCTAGGTCAGGATTTGTAGCCACAGCTGTTGTCAACAACTTTGAAAGAGCAAAAGTAAGCTCAAACTCTCTGACCTCCAGTCTGGGTGGAATACGTTTACATCTGTTGGTCCCCACAATGTTGTATGTCATATCCATTGGAGTTATCACCATTCATAACACTCTCATCAACAGAGATAGGGTGCGTTTCTAAAAGAAAGAAAGAACAGAATAAAACTCTCTTTCTAAGAATTCGCATTCTTCCTCTTTCCCACTTCTTTGTAATCATGAGAATCACCTTGGTTACTTCTCTCTTTACACATTATCTCAACAAACAATATTAAAAATACTTTCACTGTAGCAATATGACATCCAAAGTAGCAATGCGTTTCTATGATTGATTCAAGTGCTTCAAAGAGGAGAATAAATACAAGTCAAACAATGAGAAATTCTTGGTTCACTACAGCTGTTGGCCAGGTTTCCACCAAGCACTAACAAAGGAAATATCCTGGCAAAGGAAGGGCTGAGAGTGGCAGTTAGGGGACAAGAATAGAATGCCATTTGTCAGGGAAGCCCTTCTTTCTTAGCCTTGCTGAAAACTCTGAACCATCCAAACTTAGCCTAGAGTAAGAGCATTTTAAGCAATAGAAAACTGAATTAAAAATCAAAACATATGAACCATAGCATATTAAACAACAACCGGGAACCTGGAGACAGGTTAGATTTTATGGGATTTAGTATAAGAGCTTCAAATATATCTTCATTACCTATAACTACAGAAGTGTAGGGATGTTTTTCTGTCGACTTAGTGGCTTTTCTTGAGTCTACTGATATTTTAACCATTGTTGCAGCCTCGATATGTAGGTTTAAACTAAGTTTCTATCATTCTATTTGCCAACAAAGACTTGGAAGTCAGATGGGGGGCGGGGTGTGAAAATCTGCTAGATCAGAAAACCTGAGAAGCAACCAGCTGAAATTGCTTTTTGGCCCACTTGTCCCAAAAACTAAAAAGAAGCACCAAACTCTAGTAATGCCATTTCCTTCCTTTTCATCTTCTCCATTCAAATTCCTGGCTTCTCTATGGCTAATTCATGTCAGGTAGTTGCTGGCCCTGCTTACCCCCTCCACTGTTCAAGGATAACACTCCCAGAGTATCACAGGGCAATCAGATATCATATAACAATAAAGAACATTTCTCTTTATATTCAAGAGGAACATACCACCCTTACCTGAATTGAGATTGTTTACTTCGTCAGAACCACATTGCACTTCTTCCTCTGGCTGGGGAACCTGGACGCGTTGGTCTCCAGCGGCAGAGTATGTGTATCTGCTAGTCCCTAGTTTGATTGCAGATCAGAGGAAAGAAAGGGATAAGTATGTGTGCATCCCCTGCCCCCCAGATTCTCCCTTGCATACTCTTCTTACTTTGGCTGTGTCTTCTCACTGAAGGTCACTATAACCTAAGGGAGTGATTTGATGTGACTCCCAGGTACAGGATTGGGGAACTCTTCTCTCTCCTTGACACCTCAAGTTTAAGTTCGATTCTGATTCAGGTGTGGAAAGCTGGGGGGTGGGAGGTGGTGAATGCATTATTCTATGCTAACTTTGTGAGTTCTGAGTGTTCTCTGTGTTTTTTTTCTCTAGACCTGTATGTGGGCAGATTTCCAGTGCAGAAGCTGTCTTTGCTAAGCAGCATGTGACACCCCATCTCCCATAATTTGAATTTAATCCAACCACAGGACCATTATCATAACCCAAAGGATGAACCTGGAAACAAGTTAGACTACTTGAGATGCACCATCTCTGATTATTTCTAGTCAATTAAGTGGAGAGGGTAACAATCAAGGCCAGCCTGCTTATTAGACTGGATGATCACAAGGTCAAAGTTGGTGAAATGATCCTGTGATGTCACCTTGAAACCTCATTCTCAATAATGGTTTTCCAGTAACCAAAATCTTTTACTTGCAAAAAACACATGCTTGGAACATGAGATTAATCTGAACCCCCAGGAAACCCGGGGCTTTCTTGGGGGCCAGATGGTGCTTTTGGAAGCACTGTGCTGCTGTTGACACTAGTGGGCACAGGGATAGCTAGTGAACAGTCACACAGACCTGCTTCCTGAGTCTGCTTGGTGCTTGAACACCTTCCTGGATTCACATTTCCTGGATTATGGAAGTAAACTAATCCCTAGTTTGAACAGATTCCTTCCAGGTCAAGTTCTGATCATTGATGCACATTTCAATAGAAATCTAAGGATGGGTGGTCACAGTATCTGAAGGCATTGTTTTAAGTGATTATTGTATAATACAAGTTTGTTTCACAAAAATTAAGAAAATCATTTTTGATACGTCAAGGATTTCAAAAAAATGACTCAAAATTACAGCAATTTTTGAAAGCATCATACATAGAACAAGGTCTGTGCAGCACACAACTGAGTCTGGGGATATGAAGGAATTACCTGCATGAGGTGGAGGGTGGAGAATTAGGACTTAGGAATTATGCTGACCTGTCACCTGGTAGGATGCATTCAGGCAGTATCCTGACCCACCCAGAGTCCTACGACTGCTATGTCACTATGTAATCTGTGCACAGGTGCAAAAGGTCCCTTTAAGAGACAAGCTCTGAGGCCAGGCGGTGGTGGCTCACGCCTTTAATCCCAGCACTCGGGAGGCAGAGGCAGGCAGATCTCTGTGAGTTCGAGGCCAGCCTGGTCTACAGAG
>NC_022010.1:60140922-60157592 GCF_000317375.1 Microtus ochrogaster
AAAAAAAAAAAAAAAAAAGAGACAAGCTCTGCCCATTTCAGTTCTCTTTCCCACTGTTCTTCAGAAGAGACAAGCAGGTCTCTGTCGCCTTCTCTCTTTTTCTCTCTGTCTCTCTTTCCTCCCCCATTTCCTTTATCTCAATAAACTCCTCACTTAAGCTCTGTCTGCAGGGTGTTATTTGTCTCTCGCCCACCCTAAGGCCTCTGGATTCTCACCCACTCATGTCTTTTGCACGCAGAATCATAACAAGGAAATTCATGATCTAATCACTACAAAGACAACTTTTTACAGCTTAGTTTTATTTCCTTCTAGCTATTTTTTCAGTGCAAGCTGATCAGATCATTCTGTTTACTATTTTAAATAATAATTTGAATTCTTTGTAAAAGAGAACCTATGATGTTCATTTCATTAAACCATCTTCCCTACTAGTGATTAAAATAGTGAAAACCTGGGAATATTCACAGGAAGATACAGTGATTGTGCTTATATATGCCTTAACGTGCCTCTGACCTCTTGCTTGGAACAAATTTTAAGAAGCAGAATGCTTAGGTGAAAATGCAAAAGAGTGTTAATGAATTTTGATAAATTTTAGAATGACTTGCAGAAAAATAAGGTGTTTACATCCACAGCCAGCAGTAATATAAGTGCTTTGTTAAAGTCAAATTCTCCATATTACCTTCAGCGTCATTGGGGTCTCTTCTCACTTTAGAGTAGCAGCAACATGCTGCTGGCAACATCAGAAGCAGTAAAACTGATATCCAAGTTCCAACATGTTTTTGCTGTAAAAGACTGGAAGCTGAATAAAACAAAGAAACAAGGGCTGTGAACTGAAGGAAACATACCAAGTAAAACAAACGTGAGAAGGCTAGTGCCCCAGACAGATGTTTACTATTTTAAGATTGGTTATAGTGGCAAAGGGGACAGAATTAATATGGAGAATGATTCACAGAGTAAAAAATCCCTCAAAAAAACATTTAACAGAAATAGTATAAGTAAACCATTGGTATAAATATGAGGCTGTTCTCAGCCTCTCTGTTATAGGAAACTTAGGGTCACTATAATGTCAATCAATTTGGGTCTAGGTAGATGGAAAAATTAGGAGAGAAAAAAGTTTGAAAGCTCAAACAGCAAGCACTCAACTCTGCATTTTAATTTTCTATTGTTTTATATCATATCAGAAAATTAACTTTTTTTTTTTTTTTTTTAGAAAAAGGACTGATTTAGAATGGAAACCTGTGTTAGCCTGTAGTTTGCCTCAGACCCTCATGCAAGACTCTTTCCACACTAGTCTGGAGAAGACAGTCCTAAGGGAACAGTGATAAGATGTTCATCGTAATGAGATAAAGGCCTGGGGCTGATAAGGAATCTCATCAGCCAATAATCTTTAAGAGGTAAGACCAGGTTAGGGCATGACCTTTTGGGTACCCAGAGAAAAACACTGGGTGGCCCAGGGTTTGCTTTCTCTATGGTTCCTGTACTACACAACTGGGTTTGGACTACTTGTTTCATGAGTTTGCCCCTTATAATAAAGAAAAATAGAATTGGTTTATCTTGGGGTTAGCCTGGTATTCTTTGACCTGTGTTATTTAGTGGAGATAGATTAAACTAATATGTAAGAGTTAGCTAATAAAAAGTTAGAGCTAAAGGGCCAAGAAGTTATTTAATTAATATAGTTTTGTGTAATTATTATGGGAGTCTAAGCATCCAGAAACCAACCAACAAGCAGTCTCCTACAACAAATTGTCATGTCAACGTGGTTAACTAAATCTACATAAAACCTATAAAGTTAAAAAGGAATCCTAGACACAAGAAAACAGTTAAGCAAGGTCGCCTTGAACACCCCTCAAAAAAATTACTTTGCCCAATAAACATAAAAAAAAGTTTGGACAGAACTATACCCATATTCCCAAATATTGTCTATAAATGTTTATTTACATTTAAAGGGGGAATATGCTATAGAGATTTGCATTGGTATGGATCTTGGTTTATTTATACAAATTTAAGGTCAATTTTGTTATACATATTTCTGCTCTTGATTAAGGTATTGTGTTTGTGCAACTCATTTAAAAGTGTAATGCATAATTAAGAAATATAGGTTAATAGAAAATCAACTATAATAGTCAAGTTGTAATCATGTTAGGTTTTCTAGATATATAGAGATATATTTCAATTAGATACATATTCTTCAAATCTTTTTGAGACCTTCAGAATATGGCATTTAAAATGTTTAAGTACTTAGGACTTTTCATGACAATGAGACACATCTGCTCTAAACAGCACCAATTACTTCAAGAGAAAGATGGGTATCTAAGAGGCTCCTTATGGAGTTGGTTAGCCATTTGGGCAAGAAAGTGCTCTTGCCTGGACTGTTGCATAAAATAGATATGCAGTACGCACAGAGAGATGACTGCTGAACTTGCCTAAAAGTGAGATGATCCTTCAAGGTTCCATTTTCATGAAAGAGTCTCCCAGACGTTCTTCAGGATACAGAAAAAAGTGACTGACAAACTGCCATATAGACAAAACTGTCTTTAAAATTTCCTGCTTTGTGGAATGGTCTGCTGGATACTATGGGCCTGTAGGCTAAAGATGGATGACCCAACAGTACAGAAAAACTTTGCATGACTGTCCAAGTAGCAAGATGTTTCTGTCATTCCTAAAATTTTGAAAGTTGCTTACAATGTTCTTTCTGTTTCCTTAGGTAATAATATATCCTTCTGGAGTCTTTGATGGAGTTGAAGAACTTATATTTATAGTTATAGTTTTCCTTAGTTATAATAAAATATAAAGTAGATATAAATATTGTAACTGTTAATTATTGCTTGATATCTGTTTTGTTATATGTAATTTTACTATGTTAAAGTTAAAAGCTTCCTTTTATGTTTAAACAGTAAAGGGGAGGTGATGTGGGATTCCCCTCTGTATGCTGTGAATATCATTGGTTAATAAAGAAACTGTCTTGAGCCATGATAGAGTAGAACAGAGCTGGGTGGGTAAAGCTAAACTAAATGCTGGGAGAAAGAGTGGAGTCAAAGAAAAACCATGTGGCCCTGCTGGAGACAGATGCCGAAAATTTTCTGGGTAAGCCACAGCCATGTAGCAATATACAGATTAATGGAGGTGGGTTAAATAAACATGTAAGAGTTAGCCAATAAGAAGCTAGAGCTAATGGGCCAAGCAGTGATTTAATTAATATAGTTTCTGTGTGATTATTATGGGAGTCTAAGCAGCCAGGAACCAACAAGTAGCCTCCTCCAGCAAACTGGTAAAGGGGTTTGGATTACTAAAGTGAGACCCAGCTGATCTTACAATCCTACCATATAGTAGGTGGTATTAGAGCACAAAGGCTAATGTAGGGTGGAAACAATGTTTATGCATTGTTCTTTAAAATGATTATCTCTATTTATATGTCACTGATGGAGGAAGATCATTGGCTAATAAAGAAACTGCCTTGGTCCATTTTATTGGTTAGAACATAGGTGGGTGGAGTAAACAGAACAGAATGCTGGGAGGAAGAGGAAGTGAGCTCAGAGATGCCATGCTCCCCTCTCCCCAGCCGACGTGATAGCTCTGCTCTCTGAGGCACACACAATGAAGCTCTGACCCAGGATGGACGTAGGCTAGAATCTTCCTGCTAAGCGCACCTCGGTGCTACACACATTATTAGAAATGGGCTAGTCCAGGTGCTAGAGTTAGCCGAGAAGAGGCTAGATATAATGGGCCAAGCAGTGTTTAAAAGAATACAATGTCCGTGTAATTATTTCGAGGCATAAGCTAGCAGGCAGCCAGGGTGCTAGGGATGCAACCCTGCTGCTCATATTACTACATGTCACAAAGAAACAGTTCTGAATACAGTTATTATTTAATAAGCCTGCATTCTAACAAGAAAAATATTAATTTTTCCATTTAGTTGTTAATTCTGAATTTCTGTCTCTTGTGAGGAGGAAGAGTTTAGGTAGAGAGGACAAGTTCAATTTCTAATGTGTATCCAGATGTATGTTTTCCCTTCTGAAAATAGATCTGGAACAATATAATTACTTCACATTTTCTTATTTGGCCTGTAGTCCCTTCCAGAGTGAAGAGATAGATACAAAGTCACATATTTAACTCAGAAAGACAATTTAGACAAGATTTCTTAGGCCCCTTCAGCTCAATGAAACTTTCACTGAGCAGATCAAAATACTAGGAATTCAAAGTGGATTTCCAGTTTGCATGCTGTGACCTCACAGTAACACTTTCTCCAGGAAAACTACATCTAGTCCAACAAGGCCATACCTCCTAATACTCATAATAGTGCCACTTACTATGCACCAAGCATTTAAGCACTTGAGTCAATGGGGGTCATATGTATTCAAAGTACGACACTGCCACATGCTTGTAGATCAAGATGTAAGCTCTCAGCTACTGCTCAATGTCATGATCTACTGCCATGCTCCCTGCCATGATGGTCATGGACTTACCCTCTGAAACTGTAAGGCCCTCAATATGTTTTTTTTTTTGTTCTATATGTTGCCTTGGTCATGGTATCTTACTACAACAATAGAAAAAGTAACTAAGACAGAAGTTGGTACTAAGGAATGAGCCCTTGCTGTGACCAGTTTGACCATGCTGGTTTTGAAGAGATGGGGTGGATTTGGGGATTTTGGATTAGGAAAGTGGTTGAATACTATAAGCAGGCCTACGTGGGCTGTCATTATAGGAGCTTGGAAAATATCACCCAACTCAGAGTCCTGCAGATTCTGAGAAGAAGGAACTTGATCCTAAAGAGCAACAACAAATGAAAGCTTAAGTTAATGTCATTCAAAGGGGGTCAAAAAGTCAGGAGAACTTGCCAGCACTGGCCACAGGGTTCTAGCTTTAGAGTCAGGAAAGATACAGGAGTAAGAGGTTATGGAACTTTTCTCTACAGTTAAGGAGAACTACTGACCTACTCTACTAGAGACCTTGCAGACTGGAGAAGTCTAGGTGGTTACCCCTCCCCACAAAATTCCACATTTTCTCACTATCTCAGCACCTCCCCATACTATCCTTAGTTCCATGCCCTACTTTCTGTGCTTCAACCTCTAGTAGGGCCAGAGATTCTCTGCTTTAGCAGGTAATTGGGAGAAGCCCAAGTATGCTGCCAGCCCACCAAACTCCCCCAGTTTTACACCATCTCAAGTTCCCTCATTTCTGTCACCAGTCCCGCACTCTCCTAATTTTTTTCCCCTAACTTCCAAATGGAACAGATACTCTCCGATCCACCAGAGACCACACAGATTGGAAGGAGTCTAGGCCACCCAGACCATAAGACCAGAGAGGAAACAGAAACCAAGGAACAAAACACCCATCCAAAAAGACAAACTCAACAAAGACAAACTCAGGAATCAATACCTAGACTTTTAATTAACCCAAACTCAAATGTCTAGAAGTCAGCATAAAAACACAAGAAATAGCAGCCTAGGAAATATGTCACCACCAGAGCCCAACTATTCTACTACAGCAAGTTCTGAATATTACAACACAAGAGAAGCACAAGAAAAAGACCGTAAAGTCAACTTTATGAAGATGATTAAAGACCTTAGGAAGGAAATGAATAAATCCTTCAAGAAAATTCAGGAAAATACAAACAAACAATTGGAGGAAATGAATAAATTTCTCAAAGAAGGCCAAAAAAAGAAAGAAAGAAAAGAAAAGTTGAAGGAAGTTAATAAAACTGATCAAGACCTGAAGATAGAAATAGAAGCAATAAAGAAAACACAAATGGGCCAGGCAGTGGTGGCATACACCTTTAATCCCAGCACTTGGGAGGCAGAGGCAGGCAGATCTATATGAATTTAAGGCCAGCCTGGTCTACAAGAGTTAGTTCCAGGACAGGCTCAAAAGCCACAAAGAAACCCTGTCTCGAAAAACCAAAGAGAGAGAGAGAGAGAGAGAGAGAGAGAGATTCAGAAATATTCAATGAAATATTCACAAACTTAATTCAAGAACACACCATCCATCATGATCAAGTTGGTTTTATCCCAGAGATAAAAGCCTGGTTTAATAAATGGAAATCTGACAATGTAATCCACTATATAAACAAACTGAAAGAACAAAAACATTATCATCTCATTAGATGTTAAGAAGGCCTTTGACAAAAATCCAACACCCTGACATGATTAAAATATAAGAGAAATCATGGATACAATGGACATACCTAAACATAATAAAAGCAGTTTACACCAGGCCAATAACCAAAATCAATTAAAAGGAGAGAAACTCAAAGCAATTTCACTAAAACCAGAATCAAGACAAGGCTGTTCACTCTCTCCATACCTATTTAATATGGTACTTGAAGCTCTACTTGAAGCAATAAAACAACTGAAGGAGATAAGGGGACACAAATTAAAAAGAAAGAAATCAAAGTATGACTATTTGCATATGATTGATAGTGTACACAAGCAACTCCAAAAAGTATACCAGGGAATGTTTAGAGCTGATACACACCTCTAGCAAAATGTCTGGATACAAGATTAACAACAACAATAGCAACAACAAAAATCAGTAAACCTCCTATATACAAAGGAGAAATGGCTTGAGAAAGAAATTAGGGAACAACACGCTTCACCCTTCACAATAGCCACAAAGGGAATATCATGGTGTAAATCTAGCCAAACAAGTGAAACACTTGTATAACAAGAACTTCAAGTCTTTGAAGGAAGAAATTGAAGAAGATACACAAAGTTGGAAACATCTCCCATGCTCATGGACTGGTAGAATTAGCAAAAGTAAAATGTCATTTCATCAAAAGCAATCAACAGATTCAATGCAACCCCCCTCAAAATTTCCAGCACAAATCTTTACAGACCTTGAAAGAACAATACCCAACTTCATATGGAAAACCAAAACACCCAAGATAGCTCAAACAATCAAATACAAGAAAAGAACTTCGAGAGGTATCACCCTCTCTGATTTCAAGCTGTACTACAGAGCTATAGTAATAAAAACCTTATGGTACTGGCATAAAAACAGACAAGTTGATCAATGGAATTGAATCAAAGACCTACTTATTCACCACACACCTATGGACACTTGTGTTTTGATAAAGAATCCAGAATTTTGCAATGGAAAAAGGAAACATCTTTAACAAATGGTGCTGGCATACTAGATGTCAACATGTAGAAGAATGCAAATAGACTCATATCTATCTCCCTGCACAAAGCTCAACTTCAAGTGGATCAAAGACCTCAATGTAAATCCAGATACACAGAACCTAGTAGAAGAGAAAGTGGGAAATAGCCTTGGACACATTGGCATAGGAGATAACTTCCTGAATATAACATCAGTAGCATGGAAACGGAGATCAATAATTAATAAACAGGACCTCATGAAACTGACAAGCTTCTGTAAGGCAAAGGATACTGGCAATAGGACAAAATGATAGCCTATAAAATGGGAAAATACCTTCACCAACCCCACATCTGACAGAGGGCTGATCTCCAAAATATATAAAGAACTTAAGAAACTAGACATCAAAAAACAAATAATCCAATTAAAAAATAGGATACAGATCTAAACAGAATTCTCAGCAGAAGAATCTCAAAGGGCCAAGATATACTTAAAGAATTGTTCAACATCCTTAACCATTAGGAAAATGCAAATTGAAACAACTCTGAGATTCTATCTTACTCCAGTTAGAACAGCTAATATCAAAAACACTAGTGGCAGCTCATGCATGTGAGGATGTGGAGTAAGGGGAATACCCCTCCAATGTGGTGGAAGTACATACTTGTACAGCCCTTTTGGAAATCAATATGGCAGTTTCTCAGAAAATTGAAAATTAATTTACCATAAGAAACCCAGCTATACCTCTCATGAGCATATACTCAAAAGATACTCAATCCTACCACAAAGACACTTACTCAGCTATGTTCATAGAAATTTTATTCATAATATCTAGAAACTTGGAACAACCTAGATGTCCCTCAAATAAAAATGGATAAAGAAAATCCATTTACACAATGGATTACTACTCAACCTTAAAAAAGAAAATCATGAAATTTGCAAGCAAATGGGTGGAACCAGAAAAATCATCTTGAGTAAGATAACCCAGACCCAGAAAGACAAACATGGCATGTACTTATTTATAAGTGGATATTAACTATAAAGTAAAGGATAACCATGCTATAGTCCACAGACCCAGAAAGGCAAAGTAACAAGGAGACTCAAGGGTGAATGTATGAATCTCTCTGGGAAGGGGAAATAGAACAGATATTGTAGGTGGACTGAAGACAGATGGAGACAGGCAGCAGGAGGCATCATGTGGGGGAAAGATAGAGAGGGAGTACTGGGAGAAACAACTTGAATTCAGAGGACAATTTGGGGCAAGGTAAGAAACCTGGTGCAATGAAAACACCCAAAAATCCATTAGGGTGACACAAGATAAGACTCCTAATAATGGGGATATGGAGTCTGAACTGACCATCTCAGGTAACCAGGCAAGACCTCCAGTGGTTTGGGACCCCAACCCAACCACAAAACCTTCGAGCTACAACTTGACCTGCTAGTAGCATGTGCTGGGGCAAAGGTGGTACAGAAACTGTGAAAGTGGCCAACCAATGATGTGTTCTGCTTGAGACCCATGTCATGAGAGTGAGCCTATCCCTGAAACTGCCTGGAAGATCAGAAACCAGAGGCTGGACAGCCCAGAGACCAAGGATAGAACCAGAAAAACCCTGGGAAAGAAGTAAATCAAATGATTCCTAATGAGATTCTGCTATACTCATAGACAGGAGCCTGACATAATCACCATCAGAGAGGCTCCATCCAGCAACTGATGGAAACAGATGCAGAGACCCATGGCCAAACATTAGGCAGGCAGGGAGAAAGGATTATAGGAGCCAGAGCAGTCAAGGACACCACACAAAAGCCCACAGAATCAACAAACTTGGACTCACAAGGGCTCACAGAGACTCAACTGAGAACCAGGGAGCCTGCACGGAACTGACCTAGGCCCTCTGCATGTGCTATAGTTGTGTAGCTTGATGTTTTTATAGGGCTCTTAATGGGGATCAGGGGGCTGTTTCTGACTCTTTTTTCTGCTCTTGGGACCCTTTGCCTCCTACTGGGTTGCCTCATCTAGTCTTACTATGAGAAGAGATGTCTAATCATACTACAATTTGATATGCAATTTTTGACTGATATTTCTGAGAGGCCTGTTCTTTTCTGAAAGGAAGTGGGAGAGATAAAGAACTAGCAGGAGAGAATGGAGGTAAACTACAGTCAGGATGTAATATATGAAAGAATAAATTAGTAGAAATAAATTTAAAGGTGAACTTTTGAAACCAGACATATAGCAGGGTACTCCCTGCATGGTCGTCTAGAAGGGCCATTGGGTGAAGCTCTGAAGGTGAAGCCTGGATTGCGTTAGAGACCCCAAGATGCTGGAAATGTGAGAGCCAAGGATGGCTATATGCAAAGAGTAGAGCCATCTCAAAAGAACAAAGTGTTTTCCAGTCAGAAAACTAGAAGTGCAAAGCGATTTAAGCCGTTTGACATCAGACATAGAGTGAAATAATTTGGTGTTGGATCTGTTAGGTTTCAGTTTTGACTTTATGGCAGGTAATAGTTAAAGGATCATCTTAATCTTAGAAGAAACTGGACTTTTAAATAGTCTTAAGACTGAAAGACTATAAGGATTTTTGAAGTTGGACTGGATGCACTTTGCTCTGCAATATGGCCACAAGTTTATGGGGACTAGGGAGAAGAATATAGTGGTATGAATAAGAATGACCCCGACAGGTTCATATATTTAAATGCTTGGTCCTTGGTGGAACTATTTGAAAAGGATTAGGAGGTGTGGCTTTGTTGGAGAAGATGTGTCTCTGTGGATAGGCTTTGAAGTTTCAAAAGTTCATGTCTTTCCCACTTAGCTTAATTCTCTCTCTCTCTCTCTCTCTCTCTCTCTCTCTCTCTCTCTCTCTGTCGCTTGCTTGTAGATCAGATGTAAGCTCTCAGCTATTTCTCCAGTACCATGCTAGTCTGCCCATTACTATGCTACCTTCCATAATGGCCATGGGCTCTAACCCTCTAGAACTGTGATCCCAAATTAAATGCTTCCTTTTGTGAGTTGTCTTGATCATAGTGCTTTGTCATGGCAACAGAAAAGGAACTAAGAAACCAAGCCTCAGTGAAAAATTCTTTTTCAGTACCATGACTGTTCATTCTGGTCTCTTCCCTGATAGAATGCTTCTGCTATGCCTCTTCTTGGGGAGTGTGGGAAGACTCTTTCCCTGGCCATACTTGACAGGGCATATTTGAGAATGCAAGGTTCAAAAGAACAAAAACAAAAAAAACTTTTCCATAGATGGAATTTTCCTGTTGCTTCACTTTGGCTGCGCTGAAAACTGAATCTCTGCTTAGGAAGATGGGGCACATGCAGTTTTCACACATTTGCTTCCTGATTGTTTTTCTATACTCCAAAATGAATCCAGTATGAGGCAACAGTTTTAAAAATAGAATTTGGGCTTCACTGCATTTTACTTAAAACCAACACTCTTATTGGAGAGAAAAGGAGGAAGCTTAAATGCATCCTTATTTTTCTTATTTTCTACATCATCAAAAGGAGTTTTATCATTCAGGATAGAAGCTTTCTTTGGAAGCAACATAACACATGGATAACTAAAAATTTATGAAACATGTAATAATTTTAACAATCTCAAATATCCTTATCAAGGGATGAAAGAGAGCTGTTAGTGTTTCCTCTATGCCAGGGTGGTAGAAGAATGGTGGGGAGGCCAGCCACCTCACCCAGGAAGCCAATTTCATGTCATGTATTCCAAGTCTGGTCAGTGGACTAGGAATAGTTCTTATAAACAAAGAATTTTGACAACTGACTGCAGTGAAAAGTTATCTGAACCAGGCACATTCTTCATGCTTGAAATACCATGTGGCTGTTTCCACCAGATTAACAGACATTACTATGTTTCTCAGCATCCAGAAGTTCCCAACTCTAATTTCCTCTGTGCCTACAGCCTCAACTCCTCAACATGAAGGTATATAGTACACACAGCAGTGAAGAGGAGTTGAAGGTACTAGAGCCACCAAAATGCATGTTTTCCTTCATTTCAAAACATAGAAAAAAGAAAAGGCGATCTTCTAAGAGTAACTTTGATCAAAAGATGGCATGTCATCTACCACCATGAGCAAAGGCATCTCCATCAATGACATCGGGAAAAGTCTTAACAAACCTTTGTTGCAACACCCAAAAACCATTAGTGTGCCCTATTTGCAACTTACCTACGTTCAGCCTGTGGATGGTGAGTAATGTGTACTCAGTAGAAGAAACATTACACAAGTATTCCCCACTGTCTGAAGCACGAAGATCTTTCAATATTAAGGAGAAGTCACTATTATATCTCAGCTCATTATTCCCTGAGAATTGAGGGTCATTAGTAGCTATGTCCTGTGAAGAGTTCGGATGCCAATCCAAGACAAAGGATGCCCCATTTACTACCTTGAACCAAGAAACTTGGAAGTCTTGATTTAGTAGAGAAAAATTGTGGCTGGTTGTACACCAGAGAGAAATAGAGTCACGTTCATTCTTTCGATGACTACCTAACAACAGAAACAAAAAAGGAAACTAGTAAAGACCAAACTGTTGGGTGGATTTTGTAAATTTCACTTAAGATTAGGAACAAATACAAGCTACAGTACTGATGTCTGTGGGAAAAGCATTCTCGTGTCTGTATTGTAGAGTTTCACACATGAGAAGCTGCCCAGGTTCTATTTTAAAGTTTCCCTCTAAGGTTATAGTAGACCTTCAAGTTGTGCTGAAGTGGAGTCTTCCGGGGAGGAAAACTCCTGGATTTTAGCTCTTCTACCCTGAAGAAGCAATCTGTTGCATTGGACCTGCTGCTAAGCTGGCAATCTGAGGTCAATTCCCAGGAGCCACATGGTGGAAGGAGAGAACCAACTCCTGCAAATTATTCTTTGACTTCCTCATGTTCAATCTAGCATTATGTTGTCCCCAATAAGTAAAATAAAAATGCTTTTAGAAATCAATGTTTAAAACCCAACAATAATCATAGTTAAACTTAATAAGTCTTTTGACTGGAGAGAATCAGGGGCTGTGATCTGCTAAAAGACACATATTCCTGTGCAGGTGGGAAATCCTGTTTGGAGGAGGAACCATAGAAGGATAAACATTCATGGACAGATCTCTAGTGTTTTCACTCAGTGTAAAAGTGCCTACTGAGATACTATTGTATGAATAGGAGCTGATGCTCAGAACCAATGTAGTCAAATTATCCCTTCTGCAGATTGGTTTTCTTTCTTGTTTCCTTGTAGATCTATCCCCAGCACATCCCAGCCTCTGACATAGCACTGTACACAGAAAGTCCAGTGGAACCTACCTGCCAATGTCCATGCTCCACTCCATGTTTGATTGAGAAGTGAATTTTCAATAGTACACTCAAAAGACAAATTTGATCCTGTAATATTCAGTGTACTACTAATATTAAAAGGGCCCGGAGCTCCGGTTACTTGTGAACCGCTTTCAGAGACATTTGTATTGTCCATTTTCCATGTGACATGTGGATAAGGGTAAACACTCTGGATACTGCACACCAGAAAGTTCTCTGTGTCCCTCTTTTCATATTTTATTGAAGGTGTGTGAAAAGCTGCACAAAACAGTGAGTTATGAAGAATTGGGCCATTAGTTTCTTTATCAATACCTTTGTAATAAAAGCTAAATTTTAAGAACGAAATCTCTTAATTACTTAAAGAAAAATAATCCCCCCCCCCAAAACTAAAGAAGCTGATGATTGTGTATTGTTGTCCAGGAAGAATAGAAAGAACATGCATGATACACAAATAATCACTATTCTCTGGACCCTTCTCTGACAAATTTAATGGCCTCACTAAGCAAGGAAGTGGGGTCAAAATCTTTAGAGTTCAGGCAGCACTTTCTGAATTTCTTAGCTACTGAATCAGCCAACTTAAGTTTTATTTTTTTAAAATACAATTTTAAGTCAAGATATAAAACAATCAAGTGAGTCAGAGGAAGAAAGAATAAGAATTAAATTTTAAAAACATGTTAGATGATATCCCCCTGACTCATACAGTACTGTACAGCACTCTATTACACAGAACACTCTAGCTGTGCACACACTTACGTACACTCATATTCACTTGCTAGAGTACTTAAAAAATGTGATTTTTCTTCCGGTCCACTAATGTATAGCAAATATTGCAATAGAATAAGTCATATTATTTTTGTGATTTCCTGAAGCATATGAAAGCAGTTCTATATTATATACAAAGTCACTTACATATGCAATAGATTTATAATTGCTTTGTTTCATTTGAAACAGGTTCTCTTTATGGAGTAGTCTGGCCTCAAGTCATGGATCCTATTTTTTCTCTTTCTTTCTTTCTTTCTTTCTTTCTTTCTTTCTTTCTTTCTTTCTTTCTTTCTTTCCCTTTCTCTTTTTTTCAAGACAGAGTTTCTGAATGTATTTCTGGCTCTCCTGAAACTCACTCCATAGACCAGGCTATCCTTGAACTCACCTGCCTCTGCCTCCTTAGTGCTGGAATTAAAGCGTGCCCCCCACCACCCAGCAACAGATCCTATCTTTTCAACCTCCCTAGTGCTAGAATTATAAGTACATGTCACCACCTTATGTTCTGTTATAATAGCATTATGTCTTAAGTGTTATTCTCAGCAACTGGGACATCTAAGTCACAACCCTCCTCTAAAGGCTCAGTGGCTGAAGTAGAAGAAGTGAAGAAAGACTGTAAAAATTACAGGTTGTGGAGGACTGAGGTAAAGTAGTGTCTTCTGGGGATGACAGAACAATTACATCCATGAACTTACGAAAGCTATGGTTGCCTGCACAAGACCTGCAAAAAATCAAGACAGTGTGGGGAAGGCAAGGCATGAGCCTCCATGCGGCTGAGAAGCTACTGTTGATGAGGCTAGGGAAGGGATCATTTTCTTTACGAGTATGACCCCCTAGTAGGTTGACCATGGTCTAGTAGATGGCCCCATACTCATACATGTATGGGAAGCACTAATTATATACAGTGGGTTATTTAAAAAGAAAAAAAAAACAAACAGGAAGTTGGAAAGGGAACATAGATCCAAGAGAAGTTAGAAACAGGGAAGGGGATTGGATATGATCAAAATACATTGCAAATTTGTGTAAATGAAAACTGTATATGTATTTAAAACTACATAATACGACTGAACTAACAACAAATTCATAATAGCAGCAAAACTGACTGTTAAATAAAGAATACTATCTAACGACCATGTCAACATTAACATGCCATATCAACAAGAATTCTTGGTAGGACGATTAATTATGAATAAACCATGATATTATTTCTATTATTTCTTAAGTTTAAATTGTATTTTAGTTTAATTAAACATAAACTTAACCATTGGCAACCATGAGTACATTAATCAAATAGTATGGTTAGAGTTACAAAACAGTTATTGCAGAGAGATAAAGTGATGCAATACCAACAGTAACTTCTATTTTATTTCAAAAGGGCCATCTTAGAACCTAGACAACAAAGGGGACCCCAAGAGAGACATACGTAGACCTACATAAGAAGGAGAGAAAGACAAGATCTCCTGAGTAAATTGGGAGTGTAGGGGGTCACAGCAGAGGGTAGAAGGGGAGGAAAGGAGGGAAGCAGACAAAAATGTAAAGGTCAATAAAAACAATTAAAAAGGCAATTTAAATTCATTATTTCTTGTCACCATGTTGGAAGACATGTTTAGGGCTGATAATATTCAGTGCTGTTATAACTACTAAGGAAATGAATGTACTTAGGCTGTTAATGTTATTGGAATATTAAAACCTTACTTCTGGCATTTTTATTTCAGATAATTTGTCATCATTTTATGTATCTATAAAGACATGCACCATAACAGAGTCTGTGATAAAAAAAAAAAAAACACCATGGAAGCCCTGAACACTCACCAATGTGGGGAATGGATATATGAATCATCACAGGCCCATACTATGAAATATTGTACACTGGGCACTGTCTGTGATATTATGCATTGAAATAATGAGGTAGATTTGTAGGGAGTGACTTGAAAATATCTTACCATATTAAGTTCAGAAAAAAAGCTCTTTCACAATTATATCAAATTATATCATTACACCTTATTAAAATTTGCATGCTCACTTACCTCCCACTTTTAGCACCACTGTATTTTCAGTATGCATACTTGTTGTTCCCACGTAGCAGATATAAGTTCCTTCATCCTGAAGACTCAATCTCCTGACAGTTAAAGAGGCATTCCCATTGTTAATTTCACTATGAACGAGGGATGTCCTGTGTGCATATCTAAAATGCTGTTTTTCCAATTGGTCCTTGCCACTGTAGTAACTGTGAACATAGTTATCTTGACTTATCCAGTGAATTACAACTTCAGACCCACTCGTGAACAGGCAAGGGAGAGTGACATCTTCATCATATCTTCCAAGAATGAGTTGCTCGTTCTTACGGTTACGGTGACTGAAGAAGACTGGGAGGAATACATCTAACAGGCAGAGCAGAGACAAAATGAACAGGTTAGTGGCAGGTGCTTGTCAGGGTTTATGTCAGGACTTCCTGAGAGAACCTCCTAGAAAAAGAGCCTGACCACATCTCAAGGAGCTCTGGTTTGCTAGTCATTGGAAACAAACCCTGACTCTGTGACAGAGTATCTTCCCTTTCAGTTGAATTGAGTCAAAATAACTGTGAGTTTAGCAAAGTCCAAGGCTTAAGCATATTAGCTTGTGACCCTCTTGACCAGCAGTCTGCCTCTCTCCAAATCACTGCTGTGGTATTGGGAAGAGTGAATTCATAAGAATTCATCTTTGATATCTACTGCAATATTAGTAGGTTTTGAAGCTAACTAGATCCAGAAGACCCTAAAACTAGGGAGAAATTAGTTTTACTTAGTCATTAAGTATGTGGAGAATTTAGAAGACAATCCTGGGTTCAACAGTCAGTTAGTAATCTGGAAGACAGTCTCAATCCAAGAGGACACAAACAGGAGACCAAAAAAAGAGAAATGAAGTATTTCATTGACTCTGGCTTTAAAACTGTACTAGTGCTTTTTCGTCATTGTGAGAAGACACCTGCTAAGAGCAACCTAAGGGAGGATATATTTATTTGAGCTCATTGTCTCAGAAGGTTCAGTTCATCCTGAATGACTTGATTGTTTCCAGAGCAGTGGTAAGGCAGATCATCACGATGGTGGAAGCATCTGGCAGAGACAGAGAAAAGGAGAGGAGACAAAAGCAAGGTATGGCTCCCAAGGAGATCCACAATGACCTACTTCCTTGAGCTAAGGCCCTGCTCAGTGTGTTCTGGACAATGACCTGCAATAGCCGTACCTTTCGGGGTCAATTAAGTGACTATTAAGCATGTAGCAAACAGAAGTAAAAGAACAAATAGCAAGCAGTGGGTAGATATAATCTGAAGACAGAGGGCAAAGCACCATCTTTCATGTGCTTAAAGCATCAAGCAGAAATAACCAGAGCAGCCTGAGTGAGAGAGAAACAAAGGTAACACCCTCAAATCACTGTCTGAGTTCCCTGCTGAGAGTCTCCACATTGATAAACTTCTAGCTTCCTGTTCCCACTGGAAGTATTTTTTTATCCCAAATTTATTTATTTATTAAGGATTTCTGCCTCCTCCCC
>NC_022010.1:60158333-60166127 GCF_000317375.1 Microtus ochrogaster
TAGGTTGTTTCCAGGTTCTGGCTATTACAAACAATGCTGCTATGAACATAGTTGAGCATATACTTTTGTTGTATGATAGGGCCTCTGTTGGGTATATTCCCAAGAGTGGTATTGCTGGGTCCTGGGGTAGGTTGATCCCGAATTTCCTGAAAAACTGTCATACTTTTATCACAATAGCAATGTCTGTGAGGCATGGTTTGGCTTCTATGTGTTCTCAAGAGCACAATGTTTTTGATGTGTTTATCTGTTTGCTCCCCACCCATATTTCCTATTACAGAGAGCCAAGTGGCCAGCCTAACTCAGCCCAGGATTTTAGAAGTTGCATGCTAAAACCATGCTTCAGTCTTATAAGAGGCACGGCTCCACAGTCTCAGAACCTGCTTTCAAAATGTTTAAGTAGCACATTGCTAGGTCCAGGAAGTTCATATATCCAAAAAAGAGCTCACACTAGACTACCAAAGGATTTCTGCTGGTTAAATAAAAGCCAGCATTATTCAAGAACTTGTGAAATCAATTGCCATCTTCTAAAAGGGATCATGTCCCTTACCTCTGGCAGGAGGAACAGATGGCTCTCTATGGACGTGTACATGTGGTTGCATATCAAAACCCATGCTGGCCCTCAGGCTCCCTCAGTCTCTACTCACAACTACTTCTTATAAATTTCAAAGCCCACGATAGCCTCCTGGACTTCCCTCTCAAGTCCCCAGCTACTCATTCTCCTTATAACCCAGCCACTCTTCCATTCTCTCTCTTGCTGTCTCCTGGCTTTCATGCTGTCTCGCATTATCTCACTGTCTCCACTAGTCTCTCCTGATGTTCTTCTGTCTCTCACAGATAGTGCTGGCCATTCACTCTCCGCCTCTTTCGCTCCACTCTGGACTCTTGCATATGCCTCTGGATATATTCTCTCTTTCATTCACAACAACGCTACCCCCTTAACCATTCTACGGAACAGCCATTTTGTTGGTTTCTTTTCTACACCTCCTGACGTACACGTGACGATTTTCCAACATGTGTTACAGTCCCCACCTCCTGAGTTTCCAGAACTTTTCAAAATAACACTAGTAACTGGAAGCCAAATATTTAACATGGAGTCTGTGAGGGACAATTCACATGCAAATCATAGTAAGACAAAACTCACAGTACTCTATGAGTCAGACAAATGAAACTTGGGGAATATAATTCTGGATATAAGTGTAAAATTCTAATAGTCTTGAATTATTGGATTTGACTGTTGTTTTATTGTGAATGTGAGATTTCAAAAGTCAAAATAACTGTAATGAAAACATGCCTAATCATATCACATCATTGAAAATTGTATCTTCTTCTTTGACTAATCATAAAAAATGTAAGTAGGTCCTATTTTCTTCGCTGAATTCTGAGATATTAAGGTGAGAAAGAACCTTCTATTATGGACAATGGAATAAAGCCTTTTGGAGTTTTGCCAACGTTGTCTAAGACTGAACAGCTGAGCACTGGCAAGACTCTCTCTTGCCTGTGTCCTTTGTCCACTCCCCTGTGGATGTTTCTCTCTGACCATGCTTTATTTTACTGTTCTTTCTCAGAGAGGCATAGAGTCTCTGAAGCAAATGCAAGAGATGTGGCATTATGTTAAAAAAAAAAAACACGTGGAACAGTAAGGAAGAAAAGAAGTGGCTGTTGATTCTCTAACTGCACTGCCCTACCTCTCTACTCCCTACTACAAATGGGACCACATGAAACCCCAAACCTTCTGTACAGCAAAGAACACAATCAGTGAGTAAAGAGACAGCCTACTGAATGAAGAAAATCTTTACCAATTAAGAGTCTTACAGAGGGTTGGTGTCTAGAATATACAAATAACTCAAAAAAAAAATGAAACCTCAAGAAAACAAACACTGAAATCTTAAAATGGGGCATGCAAGTAACTCAATGTAGAGTTTGTTAAAGATGAAATAGAAATTTCTTCTAAATTAAGAAATTTAAAAATGTTCAGCATCTTTTGCAGTCAAGAAAATGCAAATTAAAACTACTTTGAGATTTTGTTTTACTCAGATCAGAATAGCCAAGAGTTAAGAAAAACTAGACAGGAAATGCTGACACAGATAATGAGAAAGGGGAACGTTTATTCACCGCTGCTAGGAGTGCAAAATGGTATAGCCATCATGGAAATCAGTGTGGAGTTTCCTCAAAAAAACTAGAAATAGATTTACCCCATGTTCCAGCTCTACCTCGTTTGCACAGATGCTCAAGGTCATTGCATCTTACTACAGAGATATTTGTTCTTCAGTAGTCATGGCTTCTTTATTCACAATAGCCAGGAAATGAAAACAGCCTAGGTGTCCACTGTTTGATGAATGGGGAGTGAAAATAGTGCATATTTATATAATCAAATATTATTGAGCTGCATGAACACAGCCCTAGAACGACTCCTAATCACATACTGCTACAACCATAGATCAGCACATCACTCAACTCTCATCTCTAAGCTGGGTGTGGCAATGGAGAGGGTGGAAATGAGAGGAGTCGGAGATGTGAATATGATCAAAGTATGTTGTGTGCAATTCTTGAGGAATTAATTAAAATGTCTAAAACAAAAGAACAAAAAGTAAAGCTTCAATCTGGAGTCTGCTTGGATTATACTCTTTTGAATGGCTACCTTGTAAGCAGCTATTTTGAAGTGGGTTTTGTACATTCAATGGGTTATGTACCTGTGATATTCAGCAGTAAAACTGTGCATCTATATCGTATATGTTTATAAATGGTAAAGCTGTATATGTTTCATGTGTGCAAAGAGACCTGAAAGGCTGTTTTCACTATATTCAGATTCAGAACCTGGCATCTGGATTGTTATTTAAACCAACCCCCTCTGTGGGACTGGAGAGATGGCTTATGGGTCCTCTTCCTGAGGACCTGGGTTCAATTGTCAGCACCCACATGTTGGCTCACAACTGTCTGTGACTACAATTTCATGGTACTCAAATACCCTACACGGGCATGCAAAACACAAATGC
Organism: Microtus ochrogaster; assembly: GCF_000317375.1. Classification (NCBI taxonomy): domain Eukaryota; kingdom Metazoa; phylum Chordata; class Mammalia; order Rodentia; family Cricetidae; genus Microtus; species Microtus ochrogaster. The sequence continues at coordinate 60,161,327 of NC_022010.1, forward strand.
ACATAAAAATGAAAATAAATAAATAACAATATTTTTTTTAAAAAAAAAAAAGCCCTCTGCATCCATTTGTCCTGACTAAATAACAGCTTTACCAGTACTGACACACCGAGACCAAAGCACAAGACCTGCCTAGGTCCCAGCTAGACAGGGTTGGAGTGCTGAGAAGGGGACATGAACAGAACCTCCACCCCTAACCAAGAAACTATCTCCAATTGATAACTCTAGCAAGGGAAAAATCAGTTTTCTCCAATAGAATCTCACTGGAAATACAAACCACATTTTAAGGCTGGCTCCATGTCCAGCAATAGATAGCCAAAAAGAACTCAATGGTATTTTTGGGAGTATTTTTTAGTTGTTGTTATTTTGTTTTTGTCTTATATTGCTTTGTTTGAACATTTTTCTTTAAACTTACTGGTCTTTTGCTTGTATATTATCGTTTTTAAATTGGTGTTTTCAATGGGTTTTGTGTGTATATGTGTGTGTAGGTATGTTTCTCATACTTATTCTTTGTTTTAGTCATTTATTATTACTATTGTGATTAATATTTCTTGTTCATTTTTTTTCCTTTTTTTTATAAAGAGAGAGAAAGAAGACATAGAGTTCAGTGGGTGGGAAGGTGTCAAGGTTTTGAGAAAAGATGAGAAAGGGGGAACCATGGTCAAAATGTGTTGTATAAAAATTATTTTCAATAAAAAACTTGTTTTGATTTCATATAATATATGTGTGTTTTATATATTATACACTTACACAGAATGTATGTGTGAAGAGTCCAAGAATAAGAATATATAGATTCCAAAAATAAGTATAAATAAATAAATATAAAGTTGTAAGCCGAGGGGAATGAGAGCAGGCTGTCAGCAGCTTTCTCAGCAGCTTTAGGATTAACTATTAACAGTGGGTTACCCTGCTTTATAACTCATAGCTCTATTTGTGAGGCTGAAGAGGCCCTCTGCAAACTTTGGGTTGCTCTGCAAACTGAGGGTCATGTTTTAGATAACCCCCTGGCCACTCATGTTCAGCAATTGATGTGAGCTGGGTTAACTTTTAAGTGATGGGATGTACATGACTTTTGACTTTTTGCTTGTGCATTTTCCCATACCCTTCCCTGCCATGCGAAATTAGCAGTGTCGGGGGAGATGCAGAGCCTCTGTAAGCACTGTCAGGGAACACCAGGGGAAATCCATGGACTAAATGCAAACACTCTGTTGATGGAAATTGCAAAGAAGAGCAATTTGTGTCTAAGTTTCACCTCAAGATTTTAAAAATTCCTTTGCTTTTGCCTAATGCTTGTTGCTTCTTAATATAAAAAGGGAAGGTTCAAAAGCTGTCCTTTGCCACAGCCTTACAAATCCATCTCTGAGTGTGGGCTCAGCTAGCTGATAAGCCTTTGTGCTCCATGGAGATTTAATTTTTAATTTCTTTTCTTGGAATAAAGTTTGCTTCTAGTTTACTAGACTTTGGTGGTCAGCCATCTTTACGTAAGCCCCCTCCTCCTCCCCTCAAACACACCATGAACCCAACATGTGTAACTGAAACCTTTCTCTAAATCTGTAAGAAGTCAAAAATTTTCGTTTTTGCCAGTGTGATAGCCCCATTATTGTATTCGACTGAAAGTTCTGAATTTAACTTGCCTAGTAAAGCTGATTTGGTATGTAAAGGACTTTTGTGTGCTTCTGCTATGATGCTAATTGTTGCTGGCGCTTTCTTCTGTGTGTGATAAACCTTCTAAGATTCGATCTTTATGAAAACAGTTTATCTAGATGGCATTCTCTAAAAGGAAAATGATAATGATGGTTTTAAAATAGAGACTGTCGATGATAAAACCTTGGAAATGTTTCAAGCTTGGGTACCAAACTTCCACTCTGACACTGCATCAGTCAAACATTCTTTTCTAGTGATGTTAGTAGCTGATAACATATTAGAGAGCTAGAAATAGAGCACAGAGAGGAAAATGTGGCTTTTAACATTCGCGTATACTTCTGGGCTGCTGTTTCTGCTAAGACACAAACTGATCACTCAGGAAAGCAAGCCTCCAGGGCTGCGGAGATATAGTTTGAGTCCTCACAGCTGCAATCAGAGCTGGTTCGGACTTCTGCAGATTCGGGGTATTTGAGCATGCATAGTGAGATGACTGAGGGAAGGACCCCAATGTAAGTACCACTCACTTACATATGGAGATCCAAAAGTGTGAGCCTACTGCCACCTCGTCTGATCGTCAGAGAGTTTGGAGGCTGCTCAAAATGGTTGACAAGTATAGCTACACATCCTGACTCAGGAAGTGGTTACCTGGTTCTTTTGACGTTAAGATGGCTCATACAAGTAGGTCCATTCCATCCTGACAGATGGTCAGGTAATGCAAGCATAATTTTGGTCCTTCTTTTGTAATTGGAGATTACCTGGGGAATGGCTGCCTTCTGCCTTCAGATTACTTGGTCTAGAGTGGCTTCACTACCTAAACGACCGAATGCTGATGATTTGATGCTTCAAAGTATTAAAGCAATTAACTTTTCGAGTTGTCCTTTGTACCATGTTAAAGAAGCATTTTTTTTTGCTCTCTTCCCCCTTTTGTACTGAGCTATAAAAGCATATGGAAAACTAAACACACAGGCAATTTCAGTTTTCACTGGGATACCCTCCCAACACTATTCTTTAGTTTCTGTTTTATTATTTTTCATGCATCTTCATATTCTTTACTAATTTTTCTAAATCGTCACACCCCTTTCCTGGTAAGTGGTATTTTTGTTGAGGCTGGACCCCAACACTTACATTCTGTGTACACATTATACACATAACCTAATGGAAAACTTTTATCTGTATTTTCACTGTCACCTGTCACACGAAGTCCCAACTGTGGTGTCATGTCAATGCTCATAATATTTTAGATTTTGGAGCTGTTTGAATAAGGAATGTACAATTCATATCCAATTTATTTTTGTGCTACTGTTAATCTCAAGTGATACGAATAACTAACACCCGTATTACAAAAGAAGTTACCTAAAGATCCACAAAGGTACAATGTGACAGCGAAGAAGATACACAGCAGTACTTGTGCCTTCATGTCTTGTGGAGGTCATATTAACTGTGCTGCTGAAAAACAGAAAAAAATTCACATTATGAATTGTAACTTCAGAAGAACCATAGTATACAATTGAAAAGAATTACAGTGTCTGACTCCAGGAGATTAAGTTATTATACAATCATACTAATAATTTGCTGTAGCCATTACACACAATATTATTCAGTTCAGTGGCATTGAATCCCTTCCTGCCGCATAGGAGAAAACCCAATTATGATACAACTTGAAACACTGTGCTCCTGGTTTTTATTTGTTTGTTCGAAGAATACGCCTTTGTGCATACAAGACAGTAGCAGGATCCATCACCAAATCTACACGACGATGTTAACGCTGAAGGGTGGACTTGACACCCAGAGCTGGATGTGTGGTGTGTTAGTCACTGATAAATGGCTGCTGAATAAATAGGGATTTGGCAGGGATCCTGTGGTGGCTCTCTAGACAATAGCTGTTATTTATGAAGCCTTCTACAGGGTTTTTATAGTAAAATATACTATGACTAAACTCAATTCAATATTAAATGCCGATGATAGCTATGGTGTTGATTATAATCATGCATAAAAACAGTTTAAGGATGACACCAACCTTGGTGCACACCACAAGGCTGCTGTTAAAAAGGGGCCTGGGGACAAAACACATAGTGTTTGTGGTTACAGTGAGGGATGTTGCTCATAGTCTCGGATGTTTGAACACTTGGTCCCCAGTTGGGGGTCCTATTTGGGGAAGCTTATTTGGTGTGGACTTGCTAGAGGAAGAGGAAGTATGTCACTGGTTAGTGTATGGACTTTGAGAGTTTATAGTATGGCCTCACTTCCAGCCTTTTCTCCCACTTCATTCTTGTCGTTAAAGAAATGATCTCTTAGCTTTCTGTTTCTGCTGCCATGCCTGTCACTTGTTATCATGACTCGCCACCATGATGGACATTTATCCCTCTGGAACTGTAAGCCCAAATGTGTTCTTTCTTCTGCAAGTTGCTTCTGGTCATGGTGTGTTATTACAGCTACAGACAAGTGTCTAATACAGATGATTACTTACTTGTCCACACACAACATAGTTTCACGTAAAATAGAACTGATTTTCTTGAATGATGGGATTAGAGTTAATTTTTCTCTTTGAGAAGCAGCATCTTTAAGAATAGCCTATAATTTGTTTCAAAATCACTAGAAGATTTTGAAAAATCATTTGGCAGTTCTACAATTGAGAATACTTTAAATGTGCCATATGATATAAAATTTTAGAATGATTAGAATTATTCTAAAAATTTAAATTAGACTCCTCCATCAAAACAAAACCTAGTAGCATAATAATTTATAGTTTTAATTTTACATTTTAAAGAGTGGAAGGAAATAATTGAATTTGCAACTTTGCAGAGTTTCTTCAACTTGACTCATTTTCTGACTTTCTATTAAAATGTGTTCATTTTCTATTAAACTTGTTCATTTTTATTAAAATATAGCTGCATAAAAATCAGAAGAGCAACATAGACAAAAACAAATGCTAAAATATAAGCAGGGTGAACATTTGCAGCAGGACTAAGGTGTTATCTATCAGCTTCTATCCCTTCAAAGCAAAATATTTGGTAAAACGAAAACTGATTTTCGATAAAGGAGCTAAAAGTATACAATGGAAAAAAGAGAGCAAATTATGCTGGCAAAACTGGATGTCAATCTGCATAAGAATGAAAATAGACCCATATCTATCACCATGCACAAAAATCAAGTCCAAATG